>NC_091234.1:2268755-2306223 GCF_040958095.1 Procambarus clarkii | reverse complement strand
CACCATCTCCCAAGAGCACTACAGAAAGTGAGGGGTCATTTTTTACGTTTTTCATCAAGTCCCTGGTAATATGGGAGAACACTGTGTCTATGCTTGATGCACAACTCTCCTAAACACGAGAGTGAAGTTATACACCTTTAGAACACTTTCCCACCAGGAGACTCGAACCCTAGCCAGCACAGAAGCCTTCCAGCAACTGGCATAACAGGTACGCCTTTAACCCACTGCACCACAGCTCAGACCCTTAAAAGAGATGGTAATTTAGGAGTATTTATACACACGAAAGACCACCGTCTCCCAAGAGCACTAGAGCAAGTGAGAGGTCATTTTTACGTTTTTCATCATGTCCCTGCTAATATGGGAGAACACTGTGTCTATGCTTGATGCACAACTCTCCTAAACACGAGAGTGAAGTTATGCAACTTTAGAACACTTTCCCACCAGGAGACTCGAACCCTAGCCAGCACAGAAGCCTTCCAGCAACTGGCATAACAGGTACGCTTTTAACCCACTGCACCACCGCTCAGACCCTTAAAAGAGATGGTAATTTCGGAGTATATATACACACCAAAGACCACCATCTCCCAAGAGCACTAGAGAAAGTGAGGGGTCATTTTTACGTTTTTCATCAAGTCCCTGTTAATATGGTAGAACACTGTGTCTATGCTTGATGCACAACTCTCCTAAACACGAGAGTGAAGTTATACAACTTTAGAACACTTTCCCACCAGGAGACTCGAACCCTAGCCAGCACAGAAGCCTTCCAGCAACTGGCATAACAGGTACGCCTTTAACCCACTGCACCACCGCTCAGACCCTTAAAAGAGATGGTAATTTCGGAGTATTTATACACACCAAAGACCAACGTCTCCCAAGAGCACTAGAGCAAGTGAGAGGTCATTTTTACGTTTTTCATCATGTCCCTGCTAATATGGGAGAACACTGTGTCTATGCTTGATGCACAACTCTCCTAAACACGAGAGTGAAATTATACAACTTTAGAACACTTTCCCACCAGGAGACTCAAACCCTAGCCAGCACAGATGCCTTCCAGTAACTAGCAGACCAGGTACGCTTTTAACCCACTGCACCACAGCTCAGACCCTTAAAAGAGATGGTAATTTCGGAGTATTTATTCACACCAAAGACCACCATCTCCCAAGAGCACTAGAGCAAGTGAGAGGTCATTTTTACGTTTTTCATCAAGTCCCTGTTAATATGGGAAAACACTGTGTCTATGCTTGATGCACAACTCTCTTAAACACGAGAGTGAAGTTATACAACTTTAAAACACTTTCCCACCAGGAGACTCGAACCCTAGCCAGCACAGAAGCCTTCCAGCAACTGGCATAACAGGTACGCTTTTAACCCACTGCACCACCGCTCAGACCCTTAAAAGAGATGGTAATTTCGGAGTATATATACACACCAAAGACCACCATCTCCCAAGAGCACTACAGAAAGTGAGGGGTCATTTTTTACGTTTTTCATCAAGTCCCTGGTAATATGGGAGAACACTGTGTCTATGCTTGATGCACAACTCTCCTAAACACGAGAGTGAAGTTATACACCTTTAGAACACTTTCCCACCAGGAGACTCGAACCCTAGCCAGCACAGAAGCCTTCCAGCAACTTGCATAACAGTTACGCCTTTAACCCACTGCACCACCGCTCAGACCCTTAAAAGAGATGGTAATTTCGGAGTATTTATACACACCAAAGACCACCGTCTCCCAAGAGCACTAGAGCAAGTGAGAGGTCATTTTTACGTTTTTCATCAAGTCCCTGCTAATATGGGAGAACACTGTCTCTATGCTTGATGCACAACTCTCCTAAACACGAGAGTGAAGTTATACAACTTTAGAACACTATCCCACCAGGAGACTCAAACCCTAGCCAGCACAGATGCCTTCCAGCAACTGGCAGACCAGGTATGCCTTTAACCCACTGCACCACAGCTCAGACCCTTAAAAGAGATGGTAATTTCGGAGTATTTACACACACCAAAGACCACCATCTCCCAAGAGCACTAGAGCAAGTGAGGGGTCATTTTTACGTTTTTCATCAAGTCCCTGTTAATATGGGAGAACACTGTGTCTATGCTTGATGCACAACTCTCCTAAACACGAGAGTGAAGTTATACAACATTAGAACACTTTCCCACCAGGAGACTCGAACCCTAGCCAGCACAGAAGCCTTCCAGCAACTGGCATAACAGGTACGCCTTTAACCCACTGCACCACCGCTCAGACCCTTAAAAGAGATGGTAATTTCGGAGTATTTATACACACCAAAGACCACCATCTCCCAAGAGCACTAGAGCAAGAGAGAGGTCATTTTTACGTTTTTCATCAAGTCCCTGTTAGTATGAGAGAACACTGTGTCTATGCTTGATGCACAACTCTCCTAAACACGAGAGTGAAGTTATACAACTTTAGAACACTTTCCCACCAGGAGACTCGAACCCTAGCCAGCACAGAAGCCTTCCAGCAACTGGAATAACAGGTACGCCTTTAACCCACTGCACCACCACTCAGACCCTTAAAAGAGATGGTAATTTCGGAGTTTTTATACACACCAAATACCACCATCTCCCAAGAGCACTAGAGCAAGTGAGGCCAAGAGCACTAGAGCAAGTGAGGGGTCATTTTTACGTTATTCATCAAGTCCCTGCTAGTATGGGAGAACACTGTGTCTATGCTTGATGCACAACTCTCCTAAACACGAGAGTGAAGTTATACAACTTTAGAACACTTTCCCACCAGGAGACTCGAACCCTAGCCAGCACAGAAGCCTTCCAGCAACTGGCATAACAGGTACGCCTTTAACCCACTGCACCACCGCTCAGACCCTTATAAGAGATGGTAATTTCGGAGTATTTATACACACCAAAGACCACCATCTCCCAAGAGCACTAGAGCAAGTGAGGGGTCATTTTTACGTTTTTCATCAAGTTCCTGGTAATATAAGAGAACACTGTGTGTATGCTTGATGCACAACTCTCCTAAACACGAGAGTGAAGTTATACAACTTTTGAACACTTTCCCACCAGGAGACTCGAACCCTAGCCAGCACAGAAGCCTTCCAGCAACTGGCATAACAGGTACGCCTTTAACCCACTGCACCACTGCTCAGACCCTTAAAAGAGATGGTAATTTTGGAGTATTTATACACACCAAAGACCACCATCTCCCAAGAGAACTAGAGCAAGTGAGAGGTCATTTTTACGTTTTTCATCAAGTCCCTGTTAGTATGGGAGAACACTGTGTCAATGCTTGATGCACAACTCTCCTAAACACGAGAGTGAAGTTATACAACTTTAGAACACTTTCCCACCAGGAGACTCGAACCCTAGCCAGCACAGAAGCCTTCCAGCAACTGGCATAACAGGTACGCCTTTAACCCACTGCACAACCACTCAGACCCGAAAAAGAGATGGTAATTTCGGAGTATTTATACACACCAAAGACCACCATCTCCCAAGAGCCCTAGAGCAAGTGAGGGGTCATTTTTACGTTTTTCGTCAAGTCCCTGTTAATATGGGAGAACACTCTCTCTATGCTTGATGCACAACTCTCCTAAACACGAGAGTGAAGTTATACAACTTTAGAACACTTTCCCACCAGGAGACTCGAACCCTAGCCAGCACAGAAGCCTTCCAGCAACTGGCATAACAGTTACGCCTTTAACCCACTGCACTACCGCTCAGACCCTTAAAAGAGATGGTAATTTCGGAGTATTTATACACACCAGAGACTACCATCTCCCAAGAGCACTAGAGCAAGTGAGGGGTCATTTTTACGTTTTTCATCAAGTCCCTGTTAATATGGGAGAACACTGTGTCTATGCTTAATGCACAATTCTCCTAAACACGAGAGTGAAGGTTTACAACTTTAGAATACTTTCCCACCAGGAGACTCGAACCCTAGCCAGCACAGAAGCCTTCCAGCAACTGGCATAACAGTTACGCCTTTAACCCACTGCACCACCGCTCAGACCCTTAAAAGAGATGGTAATTTCGGAGTATTTATACACACCAAAGACCACCGTCTCCCAAGAGCACTAGAGCAAGTGAGAGGTCATTTTTACGTTTTTCATCAAGTCCCTGCTAATATGGGAGAACACTGTGTCTATGCTTGATGCACAACTCTCCTAAACACGAAAGTGAAGTTATACAACATTAGAACACTATCCCACCAGGAGACTCAAACCCTAGCCAGTACAGATGCCTTCCAGCAACTTGCATAACAGTTACGCCTTTAACCCACTGCACCACAGCTCAGACCCTTAAAAGAGATGGTAATTTCGGAGTATTTATACACACCAAAGACCACCATCTCCCAAGAGCACTAGAGCAAGTGAGGGGTCATTTTTACGTTTTTCATCAAGTCCCTGTTAATATGGGAGAACACTGTGTCTATGCTTGATGCACAACTCTCCTAAACACGAGAGTGAAGTTATACAACTTTAGAACACTTTCCCACCTGGAGACTCGAACCCTAGCCAGCACAGAAGCCTTCCAGCAACTGGCATAACAGTTACGCCTTTAACCCACTGCACCACCGCTCAGACCCTTAAAAGAGATGGTAATTTCGGAGTATTTATACACACTAAAGACCACCATCTCCCATGAGCACTAGAGCAAGTGAGGGGTCATTTTTACGTTTTTCATCATCTCCATGTTAATATGGGAGAACACTGTGTCTATGCTTAATGCACAATTCTCCTAAACACGAGAGTGAAGGTTTACAACTTTAGAATACTTTCCCACCAGGAGACTCGAACCCTAGCCAGCACAGAAGCCTTCCAGCAACTGGCATAACAGTTACGCCTTTAACCCACTGCACCACCGCTCAGACCCTTAAAAGAGATGGTAATTTCGGAGTATTTATACACACCAAAGACCACCGTCTCCCAAGAGCACTAGAGCAAGTGAGAGGTCATTTTTACGTTTTTCATCAAGTCCCTGCTAATATGGGAGAACACTGTGTCTATGCTTGATGCACAACTCTCCTAAACACGAAAGTGAAGTTATACAACATTAGAACACTATCCCACCAGGAGACTCAAACCCTAGCCAGTACAGATGCCTTCCAGCAACTGGCAGACCAGGTACGCCTTTAACCCACTGCACCACAGCTCAGACCCTTAAAAGAGATGGTAATTTCGGAGTATTTATACACACCAAAGACCACCATCTCCCAAGAGCACTAGAGCAAGTGAGGGGTCATTTTTACGTTTTTCATCAAGTCCCTGTTAATATGGGAGAACACTGTGTCTATGCTTGATGCACAACTCTCCTAAACACGAGAGTGAAGTTATACAACTTTAGAACACTTTCCCACCTGGAGACTCGAACCCTAGCCAGCACAGAAGCCTTCCAGCAACTTGCATAACAGTTACGCCTTTAACCCACTGCACCACCGCTCAGACCCTTAAAAGAGATGGTAATTTCGGAGTATTTATACACACCAAAGACCACCGTCTCCCAAGAGCACTAGAGCAAGTGAGAGGTCATTTTTACGTTTTTCATTATGTCCCTGCTAATATGGGAGAACACTGTGTCTATGCTTGGTGCACAACTCTCTTAAACACGAGAGTGAAGTTATACAACTTTAGAACACTTTCCCACCAGGAGACTCGAACCCTAGCCAGCACAGAAGCCTTCCAGCAACTGGCATAACAGGTACGCCTTTAACCCACTGCACCACCGCTCAGACCCTTAAAAGAGATGGTAATTTCGGAGTATTAATACACACCAAAGACCACCATCTCCCAAGAGCACTAGAGCACGAGAGGGGTCATTTTTACGTTTTTCATCAAGTCCCTGTTAATATGGGAGAACACTGTGTCTATTCTTGATGCACAACTCTCCTAAACACGAGAGTGAAGTTATACAACTTTAGAACACTTTCCCACCAGGAGACTCGAACCCTAGCCAGCACAGAAGCCTTCCAGCAACTGGCATAACAGGTACGCCTTTAACCCACTGCACCACCGCTCAGACCCTTATAAGAGATGGTAATTTCGGAGTATTTATACACACCAAAGACCACCATCTCCCAAGAGCACTAGAGCTAGTGAGGGGTCATTTTTACGTTTTTCATCAATTCCCTGTTAATATAAGAGAACACTGTGTGTATGCTTGATGCACAACTCTCCTAAACACGAGAGTGAAGTTATACAACTTTAGAACACTTTCCCACCAGGAGACTCGAACCCTAGCCAGCACAGAAGCCTTCCAGCAACTGGCATAACAGGTACGCCTTTAACCCACTGCACCACCGCTCAGACCCTTAAAAGAGATGGTAATTTCGGAGTATTTATACACACCAAAGACCACCATCTCCCAAGAGCACTAGAGCAAGTGAGGGGTCATTTTTACGTTTTTCATCATCTCCATGTTAATATGGGAGAACACTGTGTCTATTCTTGATGCACAACTCTCCTAAACACGAGAGTGAAGTTATACAACTTTAGAACACTTTCCCACCAGGAGACTCGAACCCTAGCCAGCACAGAAGCCTTCCAGCAACTGGCATAACAGGTACGCCTTTAACCCACTGCACCACCGCTCAGACCCTTATAAGAGATGGTAATTTCGGAGTATTTATACACACCAAAGACCACCATCTCCCAAGAGCACTAGAGCTAGTGAGGGGTCATTTTTACGTTTTTCATCAATTCCCTGTTAATATAAGAGAACACTGTGTGTATGCTTGATGCACAACTCTCCTAAACACGAGAGTGAAGTTATACAACTTTAGAACACTTTCCCACCAGGAGACTCGAACCCTAGCCAGCACAGAAGCCTTCCAGCAACTGGCATAACAGGTACGCCTTTAACCCACTGCACCACCGCTCAGACCCTTAAAAGAGATGGTAATTTCGGAGTATTTATACACACCAAAGACCACCATCTCCCAAGAGCACTAGAGCAAGTGAGGGGTCATTTTTACGTTTTTCATCATCTCCATGTTAATATGGGAGAACACTGTGTCTATGCTTAATGCACAATTCTCCTAAACACGAGAGGGAAGGTTTACAACTTTAGAATACTTTCCCACCAGGAGACTCGAACCCTAGCCAGCACAGAAGCCTTCCAGCAACTGGCATAACAGTTACGCCTTTAACCCACTGCACCACCGCTCAGACCCTTAAAAGAGATGGTAATTTCGGAGTATTTATACACACCAAAGACCACCGTCTCCCAAGAGCACTAGAGCAAGTGAGAGGTCATTTTTACGTTTTTCATCAAGTCCCTGCTAATATGGGAGAACACTGTGTCTATGCTTGATGCACAACTCTCCTAAACACGAAAGTGAAGTTATACAACATTAGAACACTATCCCACCAGGAGACTCAAACCCTAGCCAGTACAGATGCCTTCCAGCAACTGGCAGACCAGGTACGCCTTTAACCCACTGCACCACAGCTCAGACCCTTAAAAGAGATGGTAATTTTGGAGTATTTATACACACCAAAGACCACCATCTCCCAAGAGCACTAGAGCAAGTGAGGGGTCATTTTTACGTTTTTCATCAAGTCCCTGTTAATATGGGAGAACACTGTGTCTATGCTTGATGCACAACTCTCCTAAACACGAGAGTGAAGTTATACAACTTTAGAACACTTTCCCACCTGGAGACTCGAACCCTAGCCAGCACAGAAGCCTTCCAGCAACTTGCATAACAGTTACGCCTTTAACCCACTGCACCACCGCTCAGACCCTTAAAAGAGATGGTAATTTCGGAGTATTTATACACACCAAAGACCACCGTCTCCCAAGAGCACTAGAGCAAGTGAGAGGTCATTTTTACGTTTTTCATTATGTCCCTGCTAATATGGGAGAACACTGTGTCTATGCTTGGTGCACAACTCTCTTAAACACGAGAGTGAAGTTATACAACTTTAGAACACTTTCCCACCAGGAGACTCGAACCCTAGCCAGCACAGAAGCCTTCCAGCAACTGGCATAACAGGTACGCCTTTAACCCACTGCACCACCGCTCAGACCCTTAAAAGAGATGGTAATTTCGGAGTATTAATACACACCAAAGACCACCATCTCCCAAGAGCACTAGAGCACGAGAGGGGTCATTTTTACGTTTTTCATCAAGTCCCTGTTAATATGGGAGAACACTGTGTCTATTCTTGATGCACAACTCTCCTAAACACGAGAGTGAAGTTATACAACTTTAGAACACTTTCCCACCAGGAGACTCGAACCCTAGCCAGCACAGAAGCCTTCCAGCAACTGGCATAACAGGTACGCCTTTAACCCACTGCACCACCGCTCAGACCCTTATAAGAGATGGTAATTTCGGAGTATTTATACACACCAAAGACCACCATCTCCCAAGAGCACTAGAGCTAGTGAGGGGTCATTTTTACGTTTTTCATCAATTCCCTGTTAATATAAGAGAACACTGTGTGTATGCTTGATGCACAACTCTCCTAAACACGAGAGTGAAGTTATACAACTTTAGAACACTTTCCCACCAGGAGACTCGAACCCTAGCCAGCACAGAAGCCTTCCAGCAACTGGCATAACAGGTACGCCTTTAACCCACTGCACCACCGCTCAGACCCTTAAAAGAGATGGTAATTTCGGAGTATTTATACACACCAAAGACCACCATCTCCCAAGAGCACTAGAGCACGTGAGGGGTCATTTTTACGTTTTTCATCGAGTCCCTGTTAATATGGGAGAACACTGTGTCTATTCTTGATGCACAACTCTCCTAAACACGAGAGTGAAGTTATACAACTTTAGAACACTTTCCCACCAGGAGACTCGAACCCTAGCCAGCACAGAAGCCTTCCAGCAACAGGCATAACAGGTACGCTTTTAACCCACTGCACCACCGCTCAAACCCTTAAAAGAGATGGTAATTTCGGAGTATATATACACACCAAAGACCACCATCTCCCAAGAGCACTAGAGAAAGTGAGGGGTCATTTTTACGTTTTTCATCAAGTCCCTGTTAATATGGGAGAACACTGTGTCTATGCTTGATGCACAACTCTCCTAAACACGAGAGTGAAGTTATACAACTTTAGAACACTTTCCCACCAGGAGACTCGAACCCTAGCCAGCACAGAAGCCTTCCAGCAACTGGCATAACAGGTACGCCTTTAACCCACTGCACCACCGCTCAGACCCTTAAAAGAGATGGTGATTTTGGAGTATTTATACACACCAAAGAACACCATCTCCCAAGAGCAGTAGAGCAAGTGAGAGGTCATTTTTACGTTTTTCATATGTCCCTGCTAATATGGGAGAACACTGTGTCTATGCTTGATGCACAACTCTCTTAAACACGAGAGTGAAGTTATACAACTTTAGAACACTTTCCCACCAGGAGACTCGAACCCTAGCCAGCACAGAAGCCTTCCAGCAACTGGCATAACAGGTACGCCTTTAACCCACTGCACCACCGCTCAGACCCTTATAAGAGATGGTAATTTCGGAGTATTTATACACACCAAAGACCACCATCTCCAAAGAGCACTAGAGCAAGTGAGGGGTCATTTTTACGTTTTTCATCAAGTTCCTGTTAATATGGGAGAACACTGTGTGTATGCTTGATGCACAACTCTCCTAAACACGAGAGTGAAGTTATACAACTTTAGAACACTTTCCCACCAGGAGACTCGAACCCTAGCCAGCACAGAAGCCTTCCAGCAACTGGCATAACAGGTACGCCTTTAACCCACTGCACCACTGCTCAGACCCTTAAAAGAGATGGTAATTTTGGAGTATTTATACACACCAAAGACCACCATCTCCCAAGAGAACTAGAGCAAGTGAGAGGTCATTTTTACGTTTTTCATCAAGTCCCTGTTAGTATGGGAGAACACTGTGTCAATGCTTGATGCACAACTCTCCTAAACACGAGAGTGAAGTTATACAACTTTAGAACACTTTCCCACCAGGAGACTCGAACCCTAGCCAGCACAGAAGCCTTCCAGCAACTGGCATAACAGGTACGCCTTTAACCCACTGCACAACCACTCAGACCCGAAAAAGAGATGGTAATTTCGGAGTATTTATACACACCAAAGACCACCATCTCCCAAAAGCTCTAGAGCAAGTGAGGGGTCATTTTTACGTTTTTCGTCAAGTCCCTGTTAATATGGGAGAACACTCTGTCTATGCTTGATGCACAACTCTCCTAAACACGAGAGTGAAGTTATACAACTTTAGATCACTTTCCCACCAGGAGACTCGAGCCCTAGCCAGCACAGAAGCCTTCCAGCAACTGGCATAACAGTTACGCCTTTAACCCACTGCACTACCGCTCAGACCCTTAAAAGAGATGGTAATTTCGGAGTATTTATACACACCAGAGACTACCATCTCCCAAGAGCACTAGAGCAAGTGAGGGGTCATTTTTACGTTTTTCATCAAGTCCCTGTTAATATGGGAGAACACTGTGTCTAAGCTTAATGCACAATTCTCCTAAACACGAGAGTGAAGGTTTACAACTTTAGAATACTTTCCCACCAGGAGACTCGAACCCTAGCCAGCACAGAAGCCTTCCAGCAACTGGCATAACAGTTACGCCTTTAACCCACTGCACCACCGCTCAGACCCTTAAAAGAGATGGTAATTTCGGAGTATTTATACACACCAAAGACCACCGTCTCCCAAGAGCACTAGAGCAAGTAGGAGGTCATTTTTACGTTTTTCATCAAGTCCCTGCTAATATGGGAGAACACTGTGTCTATTCTTGATGCACAACTCTCCTAAACACGAGAGTGAAGTTATACAACTTTAGAACACTTTCCCACCAGGAGACTCGAACCCTAGCCAGCACAGAAGCCTTCCAGCAACTGGCATAACAGGTACGCTTTTAACCCACTGCACCACCGCTCAGACCCTTAAGAGAGATGGTAATTTCGGAGTATATATACACACCAAAGACCACCATCTCCCAAGAGCACTAGAGAAAGTGAGGGGTCATTTTTACGTTTTTCATCAAGTCCCTGTTAATTAGGGAGAACACTGTGTCTATTCTTGATGCACAACTCTCCTAAACACGAGAGTGAAGTTATACAACTTTAGAACACTTTCCCACCAGGACACTCGAACCCTAGCCAGCACAGAAGCCTTCCAGCAACTGGCATAACAGGTACGCCTTTAACCCACTGCACCACCGCTCGTACCCTTAAAAGAGATGGTAATTTCGGAGTATTTATACACACCAAAGACCACCGTCTCCCAAGAGCACTAGAGCAAGTGAGAGGTCATTTTTACGTTTTTCATCATGTCCCTGCTAATATGGAAGAACACTGTGTCTATGCTTGATGCACAACTCTCCTAAACACGAGAGTGAAGTTATACAACTTTAGAACACTTTCCCACCAGGAGACTCGAACCCTAGCCAGCACAGAAGCCTTCCAGCAACTGGCATAACAGTTACGCCTTTAACCCACTGCACCACCGCTGAGACCCTTAAAAGAGATGGTAATTTCGGAGTATTTATACACACCAAAGACCACCATCTTCCAAGAGCACTAGAGCAAGTGAGGGGTCATTTTTACGTTTTTCATCAAGTCCCTGTTAATATGGGAGAACACTGTGTCTATGCTTAATGCACAATTCTCCTAAACACGAGAGTGAAGGTTTACAACTTTATAATACTTTCCCACCAGGAGACTCGAACCCTAGCCAGCACAGAAGCATTCCAGCAACTTGCATTACAGTTACGCCTTTAACCCACTGCACCACCGCTCAGACCCTGAAAAGAGATGGTAATTTCGGAGTATTTATACACACCAAAGACCACCGTCTCCCAAGAGCACTAGAGCAAGTGAGAGGTCATTTTTACGTTTTTCATCAAGTCCCTGCTAATATGGGAGAACACTGTGTCTATGCTTGATGCACAACTCTCCTAAACACGAGAGTGAAGTTATACAACTTTAGAACACTATCCCACCAGGACAACTCAAACCCTAGCCAGCACAGATGCCTTCCAGCAACTGGCAGACCAGGTATGCCTTTAACCCACTGCACCACCGCTCAGACCCTTAAAAGAGATGGTAATTTCGGAGTATTTATACACACCAAAGACCACCATCTCCCAAGAGCACTAGAGCAAGTGAGGGGTCATTTTTACGTTTTTCATCAAGTCCCTGTTAATATGGGAGAACACTGTGTCTATGCTTGATGCACAACTCTCCTAAACACGAGAGTGAAGTTATACAACTTTAGAACACTTTCCCACCAGGAGACTCGAACCCTAGCCAGCACAGAATCCTTCCAGCAACTGGCATAACAGGTACGCCTTTAACCCACTGCACCACCGCTCAGACCCTTAAAAGAGATGGTAATTTCGGAGTATTTATACACACCAAAGACCACCGTCTCCCAAGAGCACTAGAGCAAGTGAGAGGTCATTTTTACGTTTTTCATCATGTCCCTGCTAATATGGGAGAACACTGTGTCTATGCTTGATGCACAACTCTCTTAAACACGAGAGTGAAATTATACAACTTTAGAACACATTCCCACCAGGAGACTCAAACCCTAGCCAGCACAGATGCCTTCCAGCAACTGGCAGACCAGGTACGCTTTTAACCCACTGCACCACAGCTCAGACCCTTAAAAGAGATGGTAATTTCGGAGTATTTATACACACCAAAGACCACCATCTCCCAAGAGCACTAGAGCAAGTGAGAGGTCATTTTTACGTTTTTCATCAAGTCCCTGTTAATATGGGAAAACACTGTGTCTATGCTTGATGCACAACTCTCTTAAACACGAGAGTGAAGTTATACAACTTTAGAACACTTTCCCACCAGGAGACTCGAACCCTAGCCAGCACAGAAGCCTTCCAGCAACTGGCATAACAGGTACGCTTTTAACCTACTGCACCACCGCTCAAACCCTTAAAAGAGATGGTAATTTCGGAGTATATATACACACCAAAGACCACCATCTCCCAAGAGCACTACAGAAAGTGAGGGGTCATTTTTTACGTTTTTCATCAAGTCCCTGGTAATATGGGAGAACACTGTGTTTATGCTTGATGCACAACTCTCCTAAACACGAGAGTGAAGTTATACACCTTTAGAACACTTTCCCACCAGGAGACTCGAACCCTAGCCAGCACAGAAGCCTTCCAGCAACTGGCATAACAGGTACGCCTTTAACCCACTGCACCACAGCTCAGACCCTTAAAAGAGATGGTAATTTCGGAGTATTTATACACACCAAAGACCACCGTCTCCCAAGAGCACTAGAGCAAGTGAGAGGTCATTTTTACGTTTTTCATCATGTCCCTGCTAATATGGGAGAACACTGTGTCTATGCTTGATGCACAACTCTCCTAAACACGAGAGTGAAGTTATACAACTTTAGAACACTTTCCCACCAGGAGACTCGAACCCTAGCCAGCACAGAAGCCTTCCAGCAACTGGCATAACAGGTACGCCTTTAACACACTGCACCACCGCTCAGACCCTTAAAAGAGATGGTAATTTCGGAGTATTTATACACACCAAAGACCACCGTCTCCCAAGAGCACTAGAGCAAGTGAGAGGTCATTTTTACGTTTTTCATCATGTCCCTGCTAATATGGGAGAACACTGTGTCTATGCTTGATGCACAACTCTCCTAAACACGAGAGTGAAATTATACAACTTTAGAACACTTTCCCACCAGGAGACTCAAACCCTAGCCAGCACAGATGCCTTCCAGTAACTAGCAGACCAGGTACGCTTTTAACCCACTGCACCACCGCTCAGACCCTGAAAAGAGATGGTAATTTCGGAGTATTTATACACACCAAAGACCACCGTCTCCCAAGAGCACTAGAGCAAGTGAGAGGTCATTTTTACGTTTTTCATCAAGTCCCTGCTAATATGGGAGAACACTGTGTCTATGCTTGATGCACAACTCTCCTAAACATGAGAGTGAAGTTATACAACATTAGAACACTATCCCACCAGGAGACTCGAACCCTAGCCAGCACAGATGCCTTCCAGCAACTGGCAGAGCAGGTATGCCTTTAACCCACTGCACCACCGCTCAGACCCTTAAAAGAGATGGTAATTTCGGAGTATTTATACACACCAAAGACCACCATCTCCCAAGAGCACTAGAGCAAGTGAGGGGTCATTTTTACGTTTTTCATCAAGTCCCTGTTAATATGGGAGAACACTGTGTCTATGCTTGATGCACAACTCTCCTAAACACGAGAGTGAAGTTATACAACTTTAGAACACTTTCCCACCAGGAGACTCGAACCCTAGCCAGCACAGAATCCTTCCAGCAACTGGCATAACAGGTACGCCTTTAACCCACTGCATCACCGCTCAGACCCTTAAAAGAGATGGTAATTTCGGAGTATTTATACACACCAAAGACCACCGTCTCCTAAGAGCACTAGAGCAAGTGAGAGGTCATTTTTACGTTTTTCATCATGTCCCTGCTAATATGGGAGAACACTGTGTCTATGCTTGATGCACAACTCTCTTAAACACGAGAGTGAAATTATACAACTTTAGAACACATTCACACCAGGAGACTCAAACCCTAGCCAGCACAGATGCCTTCCAGCAACTGGCAGACCAGGTACGCTTTTAACCCACTGCACCACAGCTCAGACCCTTAAAAGAGATGGTAATTTCGGAGTATTTATACACACCAAAGACCACCATCTCCCAAGAGCACTAGAGCAAGTGAGAGGTCATTTTTACGTTTTTCATCAAGTCCCTGTTAATATGGGAAAACACTGTGTCTATGCTTGATGCACAACTCTCTTAAACACGAGAGTGAAGTTATACAACTTTAGAACACTTTCCCACCAGGAGACTCGAACCCTAGCCAGCACAGAAGCCTTCCAGCAACTGGCATAACAGGTACGCTTTTAACCCACTGCACCACCGCTCAAACCCTTAAAAGAGATGGTAATTTCGGAGTTTATATACACACCAAAGACCACCATCTCCCAAGAGCACTAAAGAAAGTGAGGGGTCATTTTTTACGTTTTTCATCAAGTCCCTGGTAATATGGGAGAACACTGTGTCTATGCTTGATGCACAACTCTCCTAAACACGAGAGTGAAGTTATACACCTTTAGAACACTTTCCCACCAGGAGACTCGAACCCTAGCCAGCACAGAAGCCTTCCAGCAACTGGCATAACAGGTACGCCTTTAACCCACTGCACCACAGCTCAGACCCTTAAAAGAGATGGTAATTTAGGAGTATTTATACACACGAAAGACCACCGTCTCCCAAGAGCACTAGAGCAAGTGAGAGGTCATTTTTACGTTTTACATCATGTCCCTGCTAATATGGGAGAACACTGTGTCTATGCTTGATGCACAACTCTCCTTAACACGAGAGTGAAGTTATGCAACTTTAGAACACTTTCCCACCAGGAGACTCGAACCCTAGCCAGCACAGAAGCCTTCCAGCAACTGGCATAACAGGTACGCTTTTAACCCACTGCACCACCGCTCAGACCCTTAAAAGAGATGGTAATTTCGGAGTATATATACACACCAAAGACCACCATCTCCCAAGAGCACTAGAGAAAGTGAGGGGTCATTTTTACGTTTTTCATCAAGTCCCTGTTAATATGGTAGAACACTGTGTCTATGCTTGATGCACAACTCTCCTAAACACGAGAGTGAAGTTATACAACTTTAGAACACTTTCCCACCAGGAGACTCGAACCCTAGCCAGCACAGAAGCCTTCCAGCAACTGGCATAACAGGTACGCCTTTAACCCACTGCACCACCGCTCAGACCCTTAAAAGAGATGGTAATTTCGGA
This sequence comes from Procambarus clarkii, assembly GCF_040958095.1. Taxonomy (NCBI): domain Eukaryota; kingdom Metazoa; phylum Arthropoda; class Malacostraca; order Decapoda; family Cambaridae; genus Procambarus; species Procambarus clarkii. The sequence goes on along the minus strand of NC_091234.1, from coordinate 2,290,431 downwards.
GTATTTATACACACCAAAGACCACCGTCTCCCAAGAGCACTAGAGCAAGTGAGAGGTCATTTTTACGTTTTTCATCATGTCCCTGCTAATATGGGAGAACACTGTGTCTATGCTTGATGCACAACTCTCCTAAACACGAGAGTGAAATTATACAACTTTAGAACACTTTCCCACCAGGAGACTCAAACCCTAGCCAGCACAGATGCCTTCCAGTAACTAGCAGACCAGGTACGCTTTTAACCCACTGCACCACAGCTCAGACCCTTAAAAGAGATGGTAATTTCGGAGTATTTATACACACCAAAGACCACCATCTCCCAAGAGCACTAGAGCAAGTGAGAGGTCATTTTTACGTTTTTCATCAAGTCCCTGTTAATATGGGAAAACACTGTGTCTATGCTTGATGCACAACTCTCTTAAACACGAGAGTGAAGTTATACAACTTTAAAACACTTTCCCACCAGGAGACTCGAACCCTAGCCAGCACAGAAGCCTTCCAGCAACTGGCATAACAGGTACGCTTTTAACCCACTGCACCACCGCTCAGACCCTTAAAAGAGATGGTAATTTCGGAGTATATATACACACCAAAGACCACCATCTCCCAAGAGCACTACAGAAAGTGAGGGGTCATTTTTTACGTTTTTCATCAAGTCCCTGGTAATATGGGAGAACACTGTGTCTATGCTTGATGCACAACTCTCCTAAACACGAGAGTGAAGTTATACACCTTTAGAACACTTTCCCACCAGGAGACTCGAACCCTAGCCAGCACAGAAGCCTTCCAGCAACTTGCATAACAGTTACGCCTTTAACCCACTGCACCACCGCTCAGACCCTTAAAAGAGATGGTAATTTCGGAGTATTTATACACACCAAAGACCACCGTCTCCCAAGAGCACTAGAGCAAGTGAGAGGTCATTTTTACGTTTTTCATCAAGTCCCTGCTAATATGGGAGAACACTGTCTCTATGCTTGATGCACAACTCTCCTAAACACGAGAGTGAAGTTATACAACTTTAGAACACTATCCCACCAGGAGACTCAAACCCTAGCCAGCACAGATGCCTTCCAGCAACTGGCAGACCAGGTATGCCTTTAACCCACTGCACCACAGCTCAGACCCTTAAAAGAGATGGTAATTTCGGAGTATTTACACACACCAAAGACCACCATCTCCCAAGAGCACTAGAGCAAGTGAGGGGTCATTTTTACGTTTTTCATCAAGTCCCTGTTAATATGGGAGAACACTGTGTCTATGCTTGATGCACAACTCTCCTAAACACGAGAGTGAAGTTATACAACATTAGAACACTTTCCCACCAGGAGACTCGAACCCTAGCCAGCACAGAAGCCTTCCAGCAACTGGCATAACAAGTACGCCTTTAACCCACTGCACCACCGCTCAGACCCTTAAAAGAGATGGTAATTTCGGAGTATTAATACACACCAAAGACCACCATCTCCCAAGAGCACTAGAGCAAGAGAGAGGTCATTTTTACGTTTTTCATCAAGTCCCTGTTAGTATGAGAGAACACTGTGTCTATGCTTGATGCACAACTCTCCTAAACACGAGAGTGAAGTTATACAACTTTAGAACACTTTCCCACCAGGAGACTCGAACCCTAGCCAGCACAGAAGCCTTCCAGCAACTGGAATAACAGGTACGCCTTTAACCCACTGCACCACCACTCAGACCCTTAAAAGAGATGGTAATTTCGGAGTTTTTATACACACCAAATACCACCATCTCCCAAGAGCACTAGAGCAAGTGAGGCCAAGAGCACTAGAGCAAGTGAGGGGTCATTTTTACGTTATTCATCAAGTCCCTGCTAGTATGGGAGAACACTGTGTCTATGCTTGATGCACAACTCTCCTAAACACGAGAGTGAAGTTATACAACTTTAGAACACTTTCCCACCAGGAGACTCGAACCCTAGCCAGCACACAAGCCTTCCCGCAACTGGCATAACAGGTACGCCTTTAACCCACTGCACAACCGCTCAGACCCGAAAAAGAGATGGTAATTTCGGAGTATTTATACACACCAAAGACCACCATCTCCCAAGAGCCCTAGAGCAAGTGAGGGGTCATTTTTACGTTTTTCATCAAGTCCCTGTTAATATGGGAGAACACTGTGTTTATGCTTGATGCACAACTCTCCTAAACACGAGAGTAAAGTTATACAACTTTAGAACACTTTCCCACCAGGAGACTCGAACCCTAGCCAGCACAGAAGTTTTCAGCAACTGGCATAACAGGTACGCCTTTAACCCACTGCACCACCACTCAGACCCTTAAAAGAGATGGTAATTTCGGAGTTTTTATACACACCAAAGACCACCATCTCCCAAGAGCACTAGAGCAAGTGAGGGGTCATTTTTAAGTTTTTCATCAAGTCCCTGTTTATATGGGAGAACACTGTGTCTATGCTTGATGCACAACTCTCCTAAACACGAGAGTGAAGTTATACAACTTTAGAACACTTTCCCACCAGGAGACTCGAACCCTAGCCAGCACAGAAGCCTTCCAGCAACTGGCATAACAGGTACGCCTTTAACCCACTGCACCACCGCTCAGACCCTTATAAGAGATGGTAATTTCGGAGTATTTATACACACCAAAGACCACCATCTCCCAAGAGCACTAGAGCAAGTGAGGGGTCATTTTTACGTTTTTCATCAAGTTCCTGTTAATATAAGAGAACACTGTGTGTATGCTTGATGCACAACTCTCCTAAACACGAGAGTGAAGTTATACAACTTTAGAACACTTTCCCACCAGGAGACTCGAACCCTAGCCAGCACAGAAGCCTTCCAGCAACTGGCATAACAGGTACGCCTTTAACCCACTGCACCACTGCTCAGACCCTTAAAAGAGATGGTAATTTTGGAGTATTTATACACACCAAAGACCACCATCTCCCAAGAGAACTAGAGCAAGTGAGAGGTCATTTTTACGTTTTTCATCAAGTCCCTGTTAGTATGGGAGAACACTGTGTCAATGCTTGATGCACAACTCTCCTAAACACGAGAGTGAAGTTATACAACTTTAGAACACTTTCCCACCAGGAGACTCGAACCCTAGCCAGCACAGAAGCCTTCCAGCAACTGGCATAACAGGTACGCCTTTAACCCACTGCACAACCACTCAGACCCGAAAAAGAGATGGTAATTTCGGAGTATTTATACACACCAAAGACCACCATCTCCCAAGAGCCCTAGAGCAAGTGAGGGGTCATTTTTACGTTTTTCGTCAAGTCCCTGTTAATATGGGAGAACACTCTGTCTATGCTTGATGCACAACTCTCCTAAACACGAGAGTGAAGTTATACAACTTTAGAACACTTTCCCACCAGGAGACTCGAACCCTAGCCAGCACAGAAGCCTTCCAGCAACTGGCATAACAGTTACGCCTTTAACCCACTGCACTACCGCTCAGACCCTTAAAAGAGATGGTAATTTCGGAGTATTTATACACACCAGAGACTACCATCTCCCAAGAGCACTAGAGCAAGTGAGGGGTCATTTTTACGTTTTTCATCAAGTCCCTGTTAATATGGGAGAACACTGTGTCTATGCTTAATGCACAATTCTCCTAAACACGAGAGTGAAGGTTTACAACTTTAGAATACTTTCCCACCAGGAGACTCGAACCCTAGCCAGCACAGAAGCCTTCCAGCAACTGGCATAACAGTTACGCCTTTAACCCACTGCACCACCGCTCAGACCCTTAAAAGAGATGGTAATTTCGGAGTATTTATACACACCAAAGACCACCGTCTCCCAAGAGCACTAGAGCAAGTGAGAGGTCATTTTTACGTTTTTCATCAAGTCCCTGCTAATATGGGAGAACACTGTGTCTATGCTTGATGCACAACTCTCCTAAACACGAAAGTGAAGTTATACAACATTAGAACACTATCCCACCAGGAGACTCAAACCCTAGCCAGTACAGATGCCTTCCAGCAACTGGCAGACCAGGTACGCCTTTAACCCACTGCACCACAGCTCAGACCCTTAAAAGAGATGGTAATTTCGGAGTATTTATACACACCAAAGACCACCATCTCCCAAGAGCACTAGAGCAAGTGAGGGGTCATTTTTACGTTTTTCATCAAGTCCCTGTTAATATGGGAGAACACTGTGTCTATGCTTGATGCACAACTCTCCTAAACACGAGAGTGAAGTTATACAACTTTAGAACACTTTCCCACCTGGAGACTCGAACCCTAGCCAGCACAGAAGCCTTCCAGCAACTGGCATAACAGTTACGCCTTTAACCCACTGCACCACCACTCAGACCCTTAAAAGAGATGGTAATTTCGGAGTATTTATACACACTAAAGACCACCATCTCCCATGAGCACTAGAGCAAGTGAGGGGTCATTTTTACGTTTTTCATCATCTCCCTGTTAATATGGGAGAACACTGTGTCTATGCTTAATGCACAATTCTCCTAAACACGAGAGTGAAGGTTTACAACTTTAGAATACTTTCCCACCAGGAGACTCGAACCCTAGCCAGCACAGAAGCCTTCCAGCAACTGGCATAACAGTTACGCCTTTAACCCACTGCACCACCGCTCAGACCCTTAAAAGAGATGGTAATTTCGGAGTATTTATACACACCAAAGACCACCGTCTCCCAAGAGCACTAGAGCAAGTGAGAGGTCATTTTTACGTTTTTCATCAAGTCCCTGCTAATATGGGAGAACACTGTGTCTATGCTTGATGCACAACTCTCCTAAACACGAAAGTGAAGTTATACAACATTAGAACACTATCCCACCAGGAGACTCAAACCCTAGCCAGTACAGATGCCTTCCAGCAACTGGCAGACCAGGTACGCCTTTAACCCACTGCACCACAGCTCAGACCCTTAAAAGAGATGGTAATTTCGGAGTATTTATACACACCAAAGACCACCATCTCCCAAGAGCACTAGAGCAAGTGAGGGGTCATTTTTACGTTTTTCATCAAGTCCCTGTTAATATGGGAGAACACTGTGTCTATGCTTGATGCACAACTCTCCTAAACACGAGAGTGAAGTTATACAACTTTAGAACACTTTCCCACCTGGAGACTCGAACCCTAGCCAGCACAGAAGCCTTCCAGCAACTTGCATAACAGTTACGCCTTTAACCCACTGCACCACCGCTCAGACCCTTAAAAGAGATGGTAATTTCGGAGTATTTATACACACCAAAGACCACCGTCTCCCAAGAGCACTAGAGCAAGTGAGAGGTCATTTTTACGTTTTTCATTATGTCCCTGCTAATATGGGAGAACACTGTGTCTATGCTTGGTGCACAACTCTCTTAAACACGAGAGTGAAGTTATACAACTTTAGAACACTTTCCCACCAGGAGACTCGAACCCTAGCCAGCACAGAAGCCTTCCAGCAACTGGCATAACAGGTACGCCTTTAACCCACTGCACCACCGCTCAGACCCTTAAAAGAGATGGTAATTTCGGAGTATTAATACACACCAAAGACCACCATCTCCCAAGAGCACTAGAGCACGAGAGGGGTCATTTTTCCGTTTTTCATCAAGTCCCTGTTAATATGGGAGAACACTGTGTCTATTCTTGATGCACAACTCTCCTAAACACGAGAGTGAAGTTATACAACTTTAGAACACTTTCCCACCAGGAGACTCGAACCCTAGCCAGCACAGAAGCCTTCCAGCAACTGGCATAACAGGTACGCCTTTAACCCACTGCACCACCGCTCAGACCCTTATAAGAGATGGTAATTTCGGAGTATTTATACACACCAAAGACCACCATCTCCCAAGAGCACTAGAGCTAGTGAGGGGTCATTTTTACGTTTTTCATCAATTCCCTGTTAATATAAGAGAACACTGTGTGTATGCTTGATGCACAACTCTCCTAAACACGAGAGTGAAGTTATACAACTTTAGAACACTTTCCCACCAGGAGACTCGAACCCTAGCCAGCACAGAAGCCTTCCAGCAACTGGCATAACAGGTACGCCTTTAACCCACTGCACCACCGCTCAGACCCTTAAAAGAGATGGTAATTTCGGAGTATTTATACACACCAAAGACCACCATCTCCCAAGAGCACTAGAGCACGTGAGGGGTCATTTTTACGTTTTTCATCGAGTCCCTGTTAATATGGGAGAACACTGTGTCTATTCTTGATGCACAACTCTCCTAAACACGAGAGTGAAGTTATACAACTTTAGAACACTTTCCCACCAGGAGACTCGAACCCTAGCCAGCACAGAAGCCTTCCAGCAACAGGCATAACAGGTACGCTTTTAACCCACTGCACCACCGCTCAAACCCTTAAAAGAGATGGTAATTTCGGAGTATATATACACACCAAAGACCACCATCTCCCAAGAGCACTAGAGAAAGTGAGGGGTCATTTTTACGTTTTTCATCAAGTCCCTGTTAATATGGGAGAACACTGTGTCTATGCTTGATGCACAACTCTCCTAAACACGAGAGTGAAGTTATACAACTTTAGAACACTTTCCCACCAGGAGACTCGAACCCTAGCCAGCACAGAAGCCTTCCAGCAACTGGCATAACAGGTACGCCTTTAACCCACTGCACCACCGCTCAGACCCTTAAAAGAGATGGTGATTTTGGAGTATTTATACACACCAAAGAACACCATCTCCCAAGAGCAGTAGAGCAAGTGAGAGGTCATTTTTACGTTTTTCATATGTCCCTGCTAATATGGGAGAACACAGTGTCTATGCTTGATGCACAACTCTCTTAAACACGAGAGTGAAGTTATACAACTTTAGAACACTTTCCCACCAGGAGACTCGAACCCTAGCCAGCACAGAAACCTTCCAGCAACTGGCATAACAGGTACGCCTTTAACCCACTGCACCACCGCTCAGACCCTTATAAGAGATGGTAATTTTGGAGTATTTATACACACCAAAGACCACCATCTCCAAAGAGCACTAGAGCAAGTGAGGGGTCATTTTTACGTTTTTCATCAAGTTACTGTTAATATGGGAGAACACTGTGTGTATGCTTGATGCACAACTCTCCTAAACACGAGAGTGAAGTTATACAACTTTAGAACACTTTCCCACCAGGAGACTCGAACCCTAGCCAGCACAGAAGCCTTCCAGCAACTGGCATAACAGGTACGCCTTTAACCCACTGCACCACTGCTCAGACCCTTAAAAGAGATGGTAATTTTGGAGTATTTATACACAAAAAAGACCACCATCTCCCAAGAGAACTAGAGCAAGTGAGAGGTCATTTTTACGTTTTTCATCAAGTCCCTGTTAGTATGAGAGAACACAGTGTCAATGCTTGATGCACAACTCTCCTAAACACGAGAGTGAAGTTATACAACTTTAGAACACTTTCCCACCAGGAGACTCGAACCCTAGCCAGCACAGAAGCCTTCCAGCAACTGGCATAACAGGTACGCCTTTAACCTACTGCACAACCACTCAGACCCGAAAAAGAGATGGTAATTTCGGAGTATTTATACACACCAAAGACCACCATCTCCCAAGAGCTCTAGAGCAAGTGCGGGGTCATTTTTACGTTTTTCGTCAAGTCCCTGTTAATATGGGAGAACACTCTGTCTATGCTTGATGCACAACTCTCCTAAACACGAGAGTGAAGTTATACAACTTTAGATCACTTTCCCACCAGGAGACTCGAACCCTAGCCAGCACAGAAGCCTTCCAGCAACTGGCATAACAGTTACGCCTTTAACCCACTGCACTACCGCTCAGACCCTTAAAAGAGATGGTAATTTCGGAGTATTTATACACACCAGAGACTACCATCTCCCAAGAGCACTAGAGCAAGTGAGGGGTCATTTTTACGTTTTTCATCAAGTCCCTGTTAACACTTTCGCTCGGGGATGACGCAGCATTGCGTCATCCGTTTACTGGCGGTAATGCCGGGGATGACGCAGCATTGCGTCATCCACTTTAAAATTTCGCCAAAAATCAGGTTTGTATCCGATTTTTTGGGGACTGGTTTTAAAATGTGCGCCGATGTCTTCCCATTTCCTTTGTTGAGCCTCGTGGCCCTCAGGCGGCTTGGCACACGCCGTGGGCCCATTGTCTTTGCTCCACTGTTGTGACCAATGTCGTCTCCCCTCGCATCTCAAACGTGTGAACATTTCGGCTATTTTCCGTGGCTATATTTCTTACTGCGGCTTTAGAAACTATCTACGCTTACTCCACGATGGATAGTAATCATGAACAAGGCCCTTCCAGGAAGAAAATTGCGAAAGAAAGGCTTGAAAAGGGTGGGAATTGGGAGTGTAGTAGGAAGGCCTCTGAGCGCTCACTCACGGCTAACGCGTGGCCCGTCTTCAACTCGTCGGCGGTTGGAGCGTGACCAGGTGGTTTTTTTTTATATGCTAATGTTCCTCTAGAGAATTTTATTACGAACCCATTGAGACCAAAATGAAAGACCTAGGACAAAAATTGAGGTGACCAGAGTGAAAATAGTGAAAACATTTTATCCCGTTTGCGCGCTCCCGGGTAACTCGTTCGCACTTTCTCTGTTTGCTGCGGGTAATTAGCCGGGCTTTTGGAGTTTATATGCATTTAGTGCTGTAGAGAATTTTATTGCGAACACAATGATACCAAATTTATTCTCGTAGAAGGAGAATTGAGGTGACAAAGTTGAAGAGAGTATACACTTTTCGGAATTAACGCGCGCTTCCGTGACACGCTGGGGCCCATATCGCCCTGTCGAGGGGTGGCGCGCGGGGTGAGCGAAAGTGTTAATATGGGAGAACACTGTGTCTATGCTTAATGCACAATTCTCCTAAACACGAGAGTGAAGGTTTACAACTTTAGAATACTTTCCCACCAGGAGACTCGAACCCTAGCCAGCACAGAAGCCTTCCAGCAACTGGCATAACAGTTACGCCTTTAACCCACTGCACCACCGCTCAGACCCTTAAAAGAGATGGTAATTTCGGAGTATTTATACACACCAAAGACCACCGTCTCCCAAGAGCACTAGAGCAAGTGAGAGGTCATTTTTACGTTTTTCATCAAGTCCCTGCTAATATGGGAGAACACTGTGTCTATGCTTGATGCACAACTCTCCTAAACACGAAAGTGAAGTTATACAACATTAGAACACTATCCCACCAGGAGACTCAAACCCTAGCCAGTACAGATGCCTTCCAGCAACTGGCAGACCAGGTACGCCTTTAACCCACTGCACCACAGCTCAGACCCTTAAAAGAGATGGTAATTTCGGAGTATTTATACACACCAAAGACCACCATCTCCCAAGAGCACTAGAGCATGTGAGGGGTCATTTTTACGTTTTTCATCAAGTCCCTCTTAATATGGGAGAACACTGTGTCTATTCTTGATGCACAACTCTCCTAAACACGAGAGTGAAGTTATACAACTTCAGAACACTTTCCCACCAGGAAACTCGAACCCTAGCCAGCACAAAAGCCTTCCAGCAACTGGCATAACAGGTACGCTTTTAACCCACTGCACCACCGCTCAGACCCTTAAAAGAGATGGTAATTTCTGAGTATATATACACACTAAAGACCACCATCTCCCAAGAGCACTAGAGAAAGTGAGGGGTCATTTTTACGTTTTTCATCAAGTCCCTGTTAATATGGGAGAACACTGTGTCTATGCTTGATGCACAACTCTCCTAAACACGAGAGTGAAGTTATACAACTTTAGAACACTTTCCCACCAGGAGACTCGAACCCTAGCCAGCACAGAAGCCTTCCAGCAACTGGCATAACAGGTGCGCGTTTAACCCACTGCACCACCGCTCAGACCCTTAAAAGAGATGGTAATTTCGGAGTATTTATACACACCAAAGAACACCATCTCCCAAGAGCACTAGAGCAAGTGAGAGGTCATTTTTACGTTTTTCATCATGTCCCTGCTAATATGGGAGAACACTGTGTCTATGCTTGGTGCACAACTCTCTTAAACACGAGAGTGAAGTTATACAACTTTAGAACACTTTCCCACCAGGAGACTCGAACCCTAGCCAGCACAGAAGCCTTCCAGCAACTGGAAAACAGGTATGCCTTTAACCCACTGCACCACCGCTCAGACCCTTATAAGAGATGGTAATTTCGGAGTATTTATACACACCAAAGAACACCATCTCCCAAGAGCACTAGAGCAAGTGAGAGGTCATTTTTACGTTTTTCATCATGTCCCTGCTAATATGGGAGAACACTGTGTCTATGCTTGGTGCACAACTCTCTTAAACACGAGAGTGAAGTTATACAACTTTAGAACACTTTCCCACCAGGAGACTCGAACCCTAGCCAGCACAGAAGCCTTCCAGCAACTGGCATAACAGGTACGCCTTTAACCCACTGCACCACCGCTCAGACCCTTAAAAGAGATGGTAATTTCGGAGTATTTATACACACCAAAGACCACCATCTCCCAAGAGCACTAGAGCACGTGAGGGGTCATTTTTACGTTTTTCATCGAGTCCCTGTTAATATGGGAGAACACTGTGTCTATTCTTGATGCACAACTCTCCTAAACACGAGAGTGAAGTTATACAACTTTAGAACACTTTCCCACCAGGAGACTCGAACCCTAGCCAGCACAGAAGCCTTCCAGCAACAGGCATAACAGGTACGCTTTTAACCCACTGCACCACCGCTCAAACCCTTAAAAGAGATGGTAATTTCGGAGTATATATACACACCAAAGACCACCATCTCCCAAGAGCACTAGAGAAAGTGAGGGGTCATTTTTACGTTTTTCATCAAGTCCCTGTTAATATGGGAGAACACTGTGTCTATGCTTGATGCACAACTCTCCTAAACACGAGAGTGAAGTTATACAACTTTAGAACACTTTCCCACCAGGAGACTCGAACCCTAGCCAGCACAGAAGCCTTCCAGCAACTGGCATAACAGGTACGCCTTTAACCCACTGCACCACCGCTCAGACCCTTAAAAGAGATGGTGATTTTGGAGTATTTATACACACCAAAGAACACCATCTCCCAAGAGCAGTAGAGCAAGTGAGAGGTCATTTTTACGTTTTTCATATGTCCCTGCTAATATGGGAGAACACTGTGTCTATGCTTGATGCACAACTCTCTTAAACACGAGAGTGAAGTTATACAACTTTAGAACACTTTCCCACCAGGAGACTCGAACCCTAGCCAGCACAGAAGCCTTCCAGCAACTGGCATAACAGGTACGCCTTTAACCCACTGCACCACCGCTCAGACCCTTATAAGAGATGGTAATTTCGGAGTATTTATACACACCAAAGACCACCATCTCCAAAGAGCACTAGAGCAAGTGACGGGTCATTTTTACGTTTTTCATCAAGTTCCTGTTAATATAAGAGAACACTGTGTGTATGCTTGATGCACAACTCTCCTAAACACGAGAGTGAAGTTATACAACTTTAGAACACTTTCCCACCAGGAGACTCGAACCCTAGCCAGCACAGAAGCCTTCCAGCAACTGGCATAACAGGTACGCCTTTAACCCACTGCACCACTGCTCAGACCCTTAAAAGAGATGGTAATTTTGGAGTATTTATACACACCAAAGACCACCATCTCCCAAGAGAACTAGAGCAAGTGAGAGGTCATTTTTACGTTTTTCATCAAGTCCCTGTTAGTATGGGAGAACACTGTGTCAATGCTTGATGCACAACTCTCCTAAACACGAGAGTGAAGTTATACAACTTTAGAACACTTTCCCACCAGGAGACTCGAACCCTAGCCAGCACAGAAGCCTTCCAGCAACTGGCATAACAGGTACGCCTTTAACCCACTGCACAACCACTCAGACCCGAAAAAGAGATGGTAATTTCGGAGTATTTATACACACCAAAGACCACCATCTCCCAAGAGCCCTAGAGCAAGTGAGGGGTCATTTTTACGTTTTTCGTCAAGTCCCTGTTAATATGGGAGAACACTCTGTCTATGCTTGATGCACAACTCTCCTAAACACGAGAGTGAAGTTATACAACTTTAGATCACTTTCCCACCAGGAGACTCGAACCCTAGCCAGCACAGAAGCCTTCCAGCAACTGGCATAACAGTTACGCCTTTAACCCACTGCACTACCGCTCAGACCCTTAAAAGAGATGGTAATTTCGGAGTATTTATACACACCAGAGACTACCATCTCCCAAGAGCACTAGAGCAAGTGAGGGGTCATTTTTACGTTTTTCATCAAGTCCCTGTTAATATGGGAGAACACTGTGTCTATGCTTAATGCACAATTCTCCTAAACACGAGAGTGAAGGTTTACAACTTTAGAATACTTTCCCACCAGGAGACTCGAACCCTAGCCAGCACAGAAGCCTTCCAGCAACTGGCATAACAGTTACGCCTTTAACCCACTGCACTACCGCTCAGACCCTTAAAAGAGATGGTAATTTCGGAGTATTTATACACACCAAAGACCACCGTCTCCCAAGAGCACTAGAGCAAGTGAGAGGTCATTTTTACATTTTTCATCAAGTCCCTGCTAATATGGGAGAACACTGTGTCTATGCTTGATGCACAACTCTCCTAAACACGAAAGTGAAGTTATACAACATTAGAACACTATCCCACCAGGAGACTCAAACCCTAGCCAGTACAGATGCCTTCCAGCAACTGGCAGACCAGGTACGCCTTTAACCCACTGCACCACAGCTCAGACCCTTAAAAGAGATGGTAATTTCGGAGTATTTATACACACCAAAGACCACCATCTCCCAAGAGCACTAGAGCATGTGAGGGGTCATTTTTACGTTTTTCATCAAGTCCCTGTTAATATGGGAGAACACTGTGTCTATTCTTGATGCACAACTCTCCTAAACACGAGAGTGAAGTTATACAACTTCAGAACACTTTCCCACCAGGAAACTCGAACCCTAGCCAGCACAGAAGCCTTCCAGCAACTGGCATAACAGGTACGCTTTTAACCCACTGCACCACCGCTCAGACCCTTAAAAGAGATGGTAATTTCTGAGTATATATACACACTAAAGACCACCATCTCCCAAGAGCACTAGAGAAAGTGAGGGGTCATTTTTACGTTTTTAATCAAGTCCCTGTTAATATGGGAGAACACTGTGTCTATGCTTGATGCACAACTCTCCTAAACACGAGAGTGAAGTTATACAACTTTAGAACACTTTCCCACCAGGAGACTCGAACCCTAGCCAGCACAGAAGCCTTCCAGCAACTGGCATAACAGGTGCGCGTTTAACCCACTGCACCACCGCTCAGACCCTTAAAAGAGATGGTAATTTCGGAGTATTTATACACACCAAAGAACACCATCTCCCAAGAGCACTAGAGCAAGTGAGAGGTCATTTTTACGTTTTTCATCATGTCCCTGCTAATATGGGAGAACACTGTGTCTATGCTTGGTGCACAACTCTCTTAAACACGAGAGTGAAGTTATACAACTTTAGAACACTTTCCCACCAGGAGACTCGAACCCTAGCCAGCACAGAAGCCTTCCAGCAACTGGCATAACAGGTACGCCTTTAACCCACTGCACCACCGCTCAGACCCTTATAAGAGATGGTAATTTCGGAGTATTTATACACACCAAAGACCACCATCTCCCTAGAGCACTAGAGCAAGTGAGGGGTCATTTTTAGGTTTTTCATCAAGTCCCTGTTAATATAAGAGAACACTGTGTGTATGCTTGATGCACAACTCTCCTAAACACGAGAGTGAAGTTATACAACTTTAGAACACTTTCCCACCAGGAGACTCGAACCCTAGCCAGCACAGAAGCCTTCCAGCAACTGGCATAACAGGTACGCCTTTAACCCACTGCACCACCGCTCAGACCCTTAAAAGAGATGGTAATTTCGGAGTATTTATACACACCAAAGACCACCATCTCCCAAGAGCACTAGAGCACGTGAGGGGTCATTTTTACGTTTTTCATCAAGTCCCTGTTAATATGGGAGAACACTGTGTCTATTCTTGATGCACAACTCTCCTAAACACGAGAGTGAAGTTATACAACTTTAGAACACTTTCCCACCAGGAGACTCGAACCCTAGCCAGCACAGAAGCCTTCCAGCAACTGGCATAACAGGTACGCTTTTAACCCACTGCACCACCGCTCAAACCCTTAAAAGAGATGGTAATTTCGGAGTATATATACACACCAAAGACCACCATCTCCCAAGAGCACTAGAGAAAGTGAGGGGTCATTTTTACGTTTTTCATCAAGTCCCTGTTAATATGGGAGAACACTGTGTCTATGCTTGATGCACAACTCTCCTAAACACGAGAGTGAAGTTATACAACTTTAGAACACTTTCCCACCAGGAGACTCGAACCCTAGCCAGCACAGAAGCCTTCCAGCAACTGGCATAACAGGTACGCCTTTAACCCACTGCACCACTGCTCAGACCCTTAAAAGAGATGGTAATTTTGGAGTATTTATACACACCAAAGACCACCATCTCCCAAGAGAACTAGAGCAAGTGAGAGGTCATTTTTACGTTTTTCATCAAGTCCCTGTTAGTATGGGAGAACACTGTGTCAATGCTTGATGCACAACTCTCCTAAACACGAGAGTGAAGTTATACAACTTTAGAACACTTTCCCACCAGGAGACTCGAACCCTAGCCAGCACAGAAGCCTTCCAGCAACTGGAATAACAGGTGCGCCTTTAACCCACTGCACCACCACTCAGACCCTTAAAAGAGATGGTAATTTCGGAGTATTTATACACACCAAAGAACACCATCTCCCAAGAGCACTAGAGCAAGTGAGAGGTCATTTTTACGTTTTTCATCATGTCCCTGCTAATATGGGAGAACACTGTGTCTATGCTTGGTGCACAACTCTCTTAAACACGAGAGTGAAGTTATACAACTTTAGAACACTTTCCCACCAGGAGACTCGAACCCTAGCCAGCACAGAAGCCTTCCAGCAACTGGCATAACAGGTACGCCTTTAACCCACTGCACCACCGCTCAGACCCTTAAAAGAGATGGTAATTTCGGAGTATTTATACACACCAAAGACCACCATCTCCCAAGAGCACTAGAGCACGTGAGGGGTCATTTTTACGTTTTTCATCAAGTCCCTGTTAATATGGGAGAACACTGTGTCTATTCTTGATGCACAACTCTCCTAAACACGAGAGTGAAGTTATACAACTTTAGAACACTTTCCCACCAGGAGACTCGAACCCTAGCCAGCACAAAAGCCTTCCAGCAATTGGCATAACAGGTATGCTTTTAACCCACTGCACCACCGCTCAAACCCTTAAAAGAGATGGTAATTTCGGAGTATATATACACACCAAAGACCACCATCTCCCAAGAGCACTAGAGAAAGTGAGGGGTCATTTTTACGTTTTTCATCAAGTCCCTGTTAATATGGGAGAACACTGTGTCTATGCTTGATGCACAACTCTCCTAAACACGAGATTGAAGTTATACAACTTTAGAACACTTTCCCACGAGGAGACTCGAACCCTAGCCAGCACAGAAGCCTTCCAGCAACTGGCATAACAGGTACGCCTTTAACCCACTGCACCACCGCTCAGACCCTTAAAAGAGATTGTAATTTTGGAGTATTTATACACACCAAAGAACACCATCTCCCAAGAGCACTAGAGCAAGTGAGAGGTCATTTTTACGTTTTTCATATGTCCCTGCTAATATGGGAGAACACTGTGTCTATGCTTGATGCACAACTCTCTTAAACACGAGAGTGAAGTTATACAACTTTAGAACACTTTCCCACCAGGAGACTCGAACCCTAGCCAGCACAGAAGCCTTCCAGCAACTGGCATAACAGGTACGCCTTTAACCCACTGCACCACCGCTCAGACCCTTATAAGAGATGGTAATTTCGGAGTATTTATACACACCAAAGACCACCATCTCCCAAGAGCACTAGAGCAAGTGAGGGGTCATTTTTACGTTTTTCATCAAGTTCCTGTTAATATAAGAGAACACTGTGTGTATGCTTGATGCACAACTCTCCTAAACACGAGAGTGAAGTTATACAACTTTAGAACACTTTCCCACCAGGAGACTCGAACCCTAGCCAGCACAGAAGCCTTCCAGCAACTGGCATAACAGGTACGCCTTTAACCCACTGCACCACCGCTCAGACCCTTAAAAGAGATGGTAATTTCGGAGTATTTATACACACCAAAGAACACCATCTCCCAAGAGCACTAGAGCAAGTGAGAGGTCATTTTTACGTTTTTCATCATGTCCCTGCTAATATGGGAGAACACTGTGTCTATGCTTGATGCACAACTCTCTTAAACACGAGAGTGAAGTTATACAACTTTAGAACACTTTCCCACCAGGAGACTCGAACCCTAGCCAGCACAGAAGCCTTCCAGCAACTGGCATAACAGGTGCGCCTTTAACCCACTGCACCACCGCTCAGACCCTTAAAAGAGATGGTAATTTCGGAGTATTTATACACACCAAAGAACACCATCTCCCAAGAGCACTAGAGCAAGTGAGAGGTCATTTTTACGTTTTTCATCATGTCCCTGCTAATATGGGAGAACACTGTGTCTATGCTTGATGCACAACTCTCCTAAACACGAGAGTGAAGTTATACAACTTTAGAACACTTTCCCACCAGGAGACTCGAACCCTAGCCAGCACAGAAGCCTTCCAGCAACTGGCATAACAGGTACGCCTTTAACCCACTGCACCACCGCTCAGACCCTTAAAAGAGATGGTAATTTCGGAGTATTTATACACACCAAAGACCACCATCTCCCAAGAGCACTAGAGCACGTGAGGGGTCATTTTTACGTTTTTCATCAAGTCCCTGTTAATATGGGAGAACACTGTGTCTATTCTTGATGCACAACTCTCCTAAACACGAGAGTGAAGTTATACAACTTTAGAACACTTTCCCACCAGGAGACTCGAACCCTAGCCAGCACAGAAGCCTTCCAGCAACTGGCATAACAGGTACGCCTTTAACCCACTGCACCACTGCTCAGACCCTTAAAAGAGATGGTAATTTCGGAGTATTATATACACACCAAAGACCACCATCTCCCAAGAGCACTAGAGCAAGTGAGGGGTCATTTTTACGTTTTTCATCAAGTC
Source organism: Procambarus clarkii (assembly GCF_040958095.1). Lineage (NCBI taxonomy): Eukaryota > Metazoa > Arthropoda > Malacostraca > Decapoda > Cambaridae > Procambarus > Procambarus clarkii. The sequence goes on along the minus strand of NC_091234.1, from coordinate 2,273,362 downwards.
CCTGTTAATATGGGAGAACACTGTGTCTATGCTTGATGCACAACTCTCCTAAACACGAGAGTGAAGTTATACAACTTTAGAACACTTTCCCACCAGGAGACTCGAACCCTAGCCAGCACAGAAGCCTTCCAGCAACTGGCATAACAGGTACGCCTTTAACCCACTGCACCACCGCTCAGACCCTTAAAAGAGATGGTAATTTTGGAGTATTTATACACACCAAAGACCACCATCTCCCAAGAGCACTAGAGCAAGTGAGAGGTCATTTTTACGTTTTTCATCAATGTCCCTGCTAATATGGGAGAACACTGTGTCTATGCTTGATGCACAACTCTCCTTAAACACGAGAGTGAAGTTATACAACTTTAGAACACTTTCCCACCAGGAGACTCGAACCCTAGCCAGCACAGAAGCCTTCCAGCAACTGGCATAACAGGTACGCCTTTAACCCACTGCACCACCGCTCAGACCCTTAAAAGAGATGGTAATTTCGGAGTATTTATACACACCAAAGACCACCATCTCCCAAGAGCACTAGAGCAAGTGAGGGGTCATTTTTACGTTTTTCATCAAGTCCCTGTTAATATGGGAGAACACTGTGTCTATGCTTGATGCACAACTCTCCTAAACACGAGAGTGAAGTTATACAACTTTAGAACACTTTCCCACCAGGAGACTCGAACCCTAGCCAGCACAGAAGCCTTCCAGCAACTGGCATAACAGGTACGCCTTTAACCCACTGCACCACTGCTCAGACCCTTAAAAGAGATGGTAATTTCGGAGTATTTATACACACCAAAGACCACCATCTCCCAAGAGCACTAGAGCAAGTGAGAGGTCATTTTTACGTTTTTCATCAAGTCCCTGTTAAGTATGGGAGAACACTGTGTCTAATGCTTGATGCACAACTCTCCTAAACACGAGAGTGAAGTTATACAACTTTAGAACACTTTCCCACCAGGAGACTCGAACCCTAGCCAGCACAGAAGCCTTCCAGCAACTGGCATAACAGGTACGCCTTTAACCCACTGCACAACCACTCAGACCCTTAAAAGAGATGGTAATTTCGGAGTATTTATACACACCAAAGACCACCATCTCCCAAGAGCACTAGAGCAAGTGAGGGGTCATTTTTACGTTTTTCAGTCAAGTCCCTGTTAATATGGGAGAACACTGTGTCTATGCTTGATGCACAACTCTCCTAAACACGAGAGTGAAGTTATACAACTTTAGAACACTTTCCCACCAGGAGACTCGAACCCTAGCCAGCACAGAAGCCTTCCAGCAACTGGCATAACAGTTACGCCTTTAACCCACTGCACCTACCGCTCAGACCCTTAAAAGAGATGGTAATTTCGGAGTATTTATACACACCAGAGACTACCATCTCCCAAGAGCACTAGAGCAAGTGAGGGGTCATTTTTACGTTTTTCATCAAGTCCCTGTTAATATGGGAGAACACTGTGTCTATGCTTAATGCACAATTCTCCTAAACACGAGAGTGAAGGTTATACAACTTTAGAATACTTTCCCACCAGGAGACTCGAACCCTAGCCAGCACAGAAGCCTTCCAGCAACTGGCATAACAGTTACGCCTTTAACCCACTGCACCACCGCTCAGACCCTTAAAAGAGATGGTAATTTCGGAGTATTTATACACACCAAAGACCACCAGTCTCCCAAGAGCACTAGAGCAAGTGAGAGGTCATTTTTACGTTTTTCATCAAGTCCCTGCTAATATGGGAGAACACTGTGTCTATGCTTGATGCACAACTCTCCTAAACACGAGAGTGAAGTTATACAACTTTAGAACACTATCCCACCAGGAGACTCGAAACCCTAGCCAGTACAGATGCCTTCCAGCAACTGGCAGACCAGGTACGCCTTTAACCCACTGCACCACAGCTCAGACCCTTAAAAGAGATGGTAATTTCGGAGTATTTATACACACCAAAGACCACCATCTCCCAAGAGCACTAGAGCATGTGAGGGGTCATTTTTACGTTTTTCATCAAGTCCCTGTTAATATGGGAGAACACTGTGTCTATTCTTGATGCACAACTCTCCTAAACACGAGAGTGAAGTTATACAACTTCAGAACACTTTCCCACCAGGAAACTCGAACCCTAGCCAGCACAGAAGCCTTCCAGCAACTGGCATAACAGGTACGCTTTTAACCCACTGCACCACCGCTCAGACCCTTAAAAGAGATGGTAATTTCGGAGTATATATACACACCTAAAGACCACCATCTCCCAAGAGCACTAGAGAAAGTGAGGGGTCATTTTTACGTTTTTCATCAAGTCCCTGTTAATATGGGAGAACACTGTGTCTATGCTTGATGCACAACTCTCCTAAACACGAGAGTGAAGTTATACAACTTTAGAACACTTTCCCACCAGGAGACTCGAACCCTAGCCAGCACAGAAGCCTTCCAGCAACTGGCATAACAGGTACGCCTTTAACCCACTGCACCACCGCTCAGACCCTTAAAAGAGATGGTAATTTCGGAGTATTTATACACACCAAAGACCACCATCTCCCAAGAGCACTAGAGCAAGTGAGAGGTCATTTTTACGTTTTTCATCATGTCCCTGCTAATATGGGAGAACACTGTGTCTATGCTTGATGCACAACTCTCTTAAACACGAGAGTGAAGTTATACAACTTTAGAACACTTTCCCACCAGGAGACTCGAACCCTAGCCAGCACAGAAGCCTTCCAGCAACTGGCATAACAGGTACGCCTTTAACCCACTGCACCACCGCTCAGACCCTTATAAGAGATGGTAATTTCGGAGTATTTATACACACCAAAGACCACCATCTCCCAAGAGCACTAGAGCAAGTGAGGGGTCATTTTTACGGTTTTTCATCAAGTCCCTGTTAATATAAGAGAACACTGTGTGTATGCTTGATGCACAACTCTCCTAAACACGAGAGTGAAGTTATACAACTTTAGAACACTTTCCCACCAGGAGACTCGAACCCTAGCCAGCACAGAAGCCTTCCAGCAACTGGCATAACAGGTACGCCTTTAACCCACTGCACCACCGCTCAGACCCTTAAAAGAGATGGTAATTTCGGAGTATTTATACACACCAAAGACCACCATCTCCCAAGAGCACTAGAGCACGTGAGGGGTCATTTTTACGTTTTTCATCAAGTCCCTGTTAATATGGAGAACACTGTGTCTATTCTTGATGCACAACTCTCCTAAACACGAGAGTGAAGTTATACAACTTTAGAACACTTTCCCACCAGGAGACTCGAACCCTAGCCAGCACAGAAGCCTTCCAGCAACTGGCATAACAGGTACGCCTTTAACCCACTGCACCACCGCTCAGACCCTTAAAAGAGATGGTAATTTCGGAGTATTTATACACACCAAAGACCACCATCTCCCAAGAGCACTAGAGCAAGTGAGGGGTCATTTTTACGTTTTTCATCAAGTCCCTGTTAATATGGGAGAACACTGTGTCTATGCTTGATGCACAACTCTCCTAAACACGAGAGTGAAGTTATACAACTTTAGAACACTTTCCCACCAGGAGACTCGAACCCTAGCCAGCACAGAAGCCTTCCAGCAACTGGCATAACAGGTACGCCTTTAACCCACTGCACCACCGCTCAGACCCTTAAAAGAGATGGTAATTTCGGAGTATTTATACACACCAAAGACCACCATCTCCCAAGAGCACTAGAGCAAGTGAGAGGGTCATTTTTACGTTTTTCATCAAGTCCCTGTTAAGTATGGGAGAACACTGTGTCTATGCTTGATGCACAACTCTCCTAAACACGAGAGTGAAGTTATACAACTTTAGAACACTTTCCCACCAGGAGACTCGAACCCTAGCCAGCACAGAAGCCTTCCAGCAACTGGCATAACAGGTACGCCTTTAACCCACTGCACCACCGCTCAGACCCTTAAAAGAGATGGTAATTTCGGAGTATTTATACACACCAAAGAACACCATCTCCCAAGAGCACTAGAGCAAGTGAGAGGTCATTTTTACGTTTTTCATCAATGTCCCTGCTTAATATGGGAGAACACTGTGTCTATGCTTGATGCACAACTCTCCTAAACACGAGAGTGAAGTTATACAACTTTAGAACACTTTCCCACCAGGAGACTCGAACCCTAGCCAGCACAGAAGCCTTCCAGCAACTGGCATAACAGGTACGCCTTTAACCCACTGCACCACCGCTCAGACCCTTAAAAGAGATGGTAATTTCGGAGTATTTATACACACCAAAGACCACCATCTCCCAAGAGCACTAGAGCAAGTGAGGGGTCATTTTTACGTTTTTCATCAAGTCCCTGTTAATATGGGAGAACACTGTGTCTATGCTTGATGCACAACTCTCCTAAACACGAGAGTGAAGTTATACAACTTTAGAACACTTTCCCACCAGGAGACTCGAACCCTAGCCAGCACAGAAGCCTTCCAGCAACTGGCATAACAGGTACGCCTTTAACCCACTGCACCACCGCTCAGACCCTTAAAGAGATGGTAATTTCGGAGTATATATACACACCAAAGACCACCATCTCCCAAGAGCACTAGAGCAAGTGAGGGGTCATTTTTACGTTTTTTCATCAAGTCC
>NC_091234.1:2109891-2268255 GCF_040958095.1 Procambarus clarkii | reverse complement strand
ATATGGGAGAACACTGTGTCTATGCTTGATGCACATCTCTCCTAAACACGAGAGTGAAGTTATACAACTTTAGAACACTTTCCCACCAGGAGACTCGAACCCTAGCCAGCACAGAAGCCTTCCAGCAACTGGCATAACAGGTGCGCCTTTAACCCACTGCACCACCGCTCAGACCCTTAAAAGAGATTGTAATTTCGGAGTATTTATACACACCAAAGAACACCATCTCCCAAGAGCACTAGAGCAAGTGAGGGGTCATTTTTACGTTTTTCATCATGTCCCTGCTAATATGGGAGAACACTGTGTCTATGCTTGATGCACAACTCTCCTAAACACGAGAGTGAAGTTATACAACTTTAGAACACTTTCCTACCAGGAGACTCGAACCCTAGCCAGCACAGAAGCCTTCCAGTAACTGGCATAACAGGTACGCCTTTAACCCACTGCACCACCGCTCAGACCCTTAAAAGAGATGGTAATTTCGGAGTATTTATACACACCAAAGACCACCATCTCCCAAGAGCACTAGAGCAAGTGAGAGGTCATTTTTACGTTTTTCATCAAGTCCCTGTTAGTATGGGAGAACACTGTGTCAATGCTTGATGCACAACTCTCCTAAACACGAGAGTGAAGTTATACAACTTTAGAACACTATCCCACCAGGAAACTCAAACCCTAGCCAGTACAGATGCCTTCCAGCAACTAGCAGACCAGGTACGCCTTTAACCCACTGCACCACAGCTCATACCCTTAAAAGAAATGGTAATTTCGGAGTATTTATACACACCAAAGACCACCATCTCCCAAGAGCACTAGAGCATGTGAGGGGTCATTTTTACGTTTTTCATCAAGTCCCTGTTAATATGGGAGAACACTGTGTCTATTCTTGATGCACAACTCTCCTAAACACGAGAGTGAAGGTATACAACTTTAGAACACTTTCCCACCAGGAGACTCGAACCCTAGCCAGCACAGAAGCCATCCAGCAACTGGCATAACAGGTACGCTTTTAAGCCACTGCACCACCGCTCAGACCCTTAAAAGAGATGGTAATTTCGGAGTATATATACACACCAAAGACCACCATCTCCCAAGAGCACTAGAGAAAGTGAGGGGTCATTTTTACGTTTTTCATCAAGTCCCTGTTAATATGGGAGAACACTGTGTCTATGCTTGATGCACAACTCTCCTAAACACGAGAGTGAAGTTATACAACTTTAGAACACTTTCCTACCAGGAGACTCGAACCCTAGCCAGCACAGAAGCCTTCCCGCAACTGGCATAACAGGTACGCCTTTAACCCACTGCACCACCGCTCAGACCCTTAAAAGAGATGGTAATTTCGGAGTATTTATACACACCAAAGACCACCATCTCCCAAGAGCACTAGAGCAAGTGAGAGGTCATTTTTACGTTTTTCATCAAGTCCCTGTTAGTATGGGAGAACACTGTGTCAATGCTTGATGCACAACTCTCCTAAACACGAGAGTGAAGTTATACAACTTTAGAACACTTTCCCACCAGGAGACTCGAACCCTAGCCAGCACAGAAGCCTTCCAGCAACTGGCATAACAGGTACGCCTTTAACCCACTGCACAACCGCTCAGACCCGAAAAAGAGATGGTAATTTCGGAGTATTTATACACACCAAAGACCACCATCTCCCAAGAGCCCTAGAGCAAGTGAGGGGTCATTTTTACGTTTTTCGTCAAGTCCCTGTTAATATGGGAGAACACTGTGTCTATGCTTGATGCACAACTCTCCTAAACACGAGAGTGAAGTTATACAACTTTAGAACACTTTCCCACCAGGAGACTCGAACCCTAGCCAGCACAGAAGCCTTCCAGCAACTGGCATAACAGTTACGCCTTTAATCCACTGCACCACCGCTCAGACCCTTAAAAGAGATGGTAATTTCGGAGTATTTATACACACCAAAGACCACCATCTCCCAAGAGCACATAGAGCAAGTGAGGGGTCATTTTTACGTTTTTCATCAAGTCCCTGTTAATATGGGAGAACACTGTGTCTATGCTTAATGCACAATTCTCCTAAACACGAGAGTGAAGGTTTACAACTTTAGAATACTTTCCCACCAGGAGACTCGAACCCTAGCCAGCACAGAAGCCTTCCAGCAACTTGCATAACAGTTACGCCTTTAACCCACTGCACCACCGCTCAGACCCTTAAAAGAGATGGTAATTTCGGAGTATTTATACACACCAAAGACCACCGTCTCCCAAGAGCACTAGAGCAAGTGAGAGGTCATTTTTACGTTTTTCATCATGTCCCTGCTAATATGGGAGAACACTGTGTCTATGCTTGATGCACAACTCTCTTAAACATGAGAGTGAAGTTATACAACTTTAGAACACTTTCCCACCAGGAGACTCGAACCCTAGCCAGCACAGAAGCCTTCCAGCAACTGGCATAACAGGTACGCCTTTAACCCACTGCACCACCGCTCAGACCCTTAAAAGAGATGGTAATTTCGGAGTATTTATACACACCAAAGACCACCATCTCCCAAGAGCACTAGAGAACGTGAGGGGTCATTTTTACGTTTTTCATCAAGTCCCTGTTAATATGGGAGAACACTGTGTCTATTCTTGATGCACAACTCTCCTAAACACGAGAGTGAAGTTATACAACTTTAGAACACTTTCCTACCTTGAGACTCGAACCCTAACCAGCACAGAAGCCTTCCAGCAACTGGCATAACAGGTACGCCTTTAACCCACTGCACCACCGCTCAGACCCTTAAAAGAGATGGTAATTTTGGAGTATTTATACACACCAAAGACCACCATCTCCCAAGAGCACTAGAGCAAGTGAGAGGTCATTTTTACGTTTTTCATCAAGTCCCTGTTAGTATGGGAGAACACTGTGTCAATGCTTGATGCACAACTCTCCTAAACACGATAGTGAAGTTATACAACTTTAGAACACTTTCCCACCAGGAGACTCGAACCCTAGCCAGCACAGAAGCCTTCCAGCAACTGGCATAACAGGTACGCCTTTAACCCACTGCACAACCACTCAGACCCGAAAAAGAGATGGTAATTTCGGAGTATTTATACACACCAAAGACTACCATCTACCAAGAGCACTAGAGCAAGTGAGGGGTCATTTTTACGTTTTTCATCAAGTCCCTGTTAATATGGGAGAACACTGTGTCTATGCTTAATGCACAATTCTCCTAAACACGAGAGTGAAGGTTTACAACTTTAGAATACTTTCCCACCAGGAGACTCGAACCCTAGCCAGCACAGAAGCCTTCCAGCAACTGGCATAACAGTTACGCCTTTAACCCACTGCACCACCGCTCAGACCCTTAAAAGAGATGGTAATTTCGGAGTATTTATACACACCAAAGACCACTGTCTCCCAAGAGCACTAGAGCAAGTGAGAGGTCATTTTTACGTTTTTCATCAAGTCCCTGCTAATATGGGAGAACACTGTGTCTATGCTTGATGCACAACTCTCATAAACACGAAAGTGAAGTTATACAACTTTAGAACACTATCCCACCAGGAGACTCAAACCCTAGCCAGTACAGATGCCTTCCAGCAACTGGAAGACCAGGTACGCCTTTAATCCACTGCACCACAGCTCAGACCCTTAAAAGAGATGGTAACTTCGGAGTATTTATACACACCAAAGACCACCATCTCCCAAGAGCACTAGAGCATGTGAGAGGTCATTTTTACGTTTTTCATCAAGTCCCTGTTAATATGGGAGAACACTGTGTCTATTCTTGATGCACAACTCTCCTAAACAGGAGAGTGAAGTTATACAACTTCAGAACACTTTCCCACCAGGAAACTCGAACCCTAGCCAGCACAGAAGCCTTCCAGCAACTGGCATAACAGGTACGCTTTTAACCCACTGCACCACTGCTCAGACCCTTAAAAGAGATGGTAATTTCGGAGTATATATACACACTAAAGACCACCATCTCCCAAGAGCACTAGAGAAAGTGAGGGGTCATTTTTACGTTTTTCATCAAGTCCCTGTTAATATGGGAGAACACTGTGTCTATGCTTGATGCACATCTCTCCTAAACACGAGAGTGAAGTTATACAACTTTAGAACACTTTCCCACCAGGAGACTCGAACCCTAGCCAGCACAGAAGCCTTCCAGCAACTGGCATAACAGGTGCGCCTTTAACCCACTGCACCACCGCTCAGACCCTTAAAAGAGATTGTAATTTCGGAGTATTTATACACACCAAAGAACACCATCTCCCAAGAGCACTAGAGTAAGTGAGGGGTCATTTTTACGTTTTTCATCATGTCCCTGCTAATATGGGAGAACACTGTGTCTATGCTTGATGCACAACTCTCCTAAACACCAGAGTGAAGTTATACAACTTTAGAACACTTTCCTACCAGGAGACTCGAACCCTAGCCAGCACAGAAGCCTTCCAGCAACTGGCATAACAGGTACGCCTTTAACCCACTGCACTACCGCTCAGACCCTTAAAAGAGATGGTAATTTCGGAGTATTTATACACACCAAAGACCACCATCTCCCAAGAGCACTAGAGCAAGTGAGAGGTCATTTTTACGTTTTTCATCAAGTCCCTGTTAGTATGGGAGAACACTGTGTCAATGCTTGATGCACAACTCTCCTAAACACGAGAGTGAAGTTATAAAACTTTAGAACACTATCCCACCAGGAAACTCAAACCCTAGCCAGTACAGATGCCTTCCAGCAACTAGCAGACCAGGTACGCCTTTAACCCACTGTACCACAGCTCATACCCTTAAAAGAGATGGTAATTTCTGAGTATTTATACACACCAAAGACCACCATCTCCCAAGAGCACTAGAGCATGTGAGGGGTCATTTTTACGTTTTTCATCAAGTCCCTGTTAATATGGGAGAACACTGTGTCTATTCTTGATGCACAACTCTCCTAAACACGAGAGTGAAGGTATACAACTTTAGAACACTTTCCCACCAGGAGACTCGAACCCTAGCCAGCACAGAAGCCATCCAGCAACTGGCATAACAGGTACGCTTTTAAGCCACTGCACCACCGCTCAGACCCTTAAAAGAGATGGTAATTTCGGAGTATATATACACACCAAAGACCACCATCTCCCAAGAGCACTAGAGAAAGTGAGGGGTCATTTTTACATTTTTCATCAAGTCCCTGTTAATATGGGAGAACACTGTGTCTATGCTTGATGCACAACTCTCCTAAACACGAGAGTGAAGTTATACAACTTTAGAACACTTTCCTACCAGGAGACTCGAACCCTAGCCAGCACAGAAGCCTTCCAGCAACTGGCATAACAGGTACGCCTTTAACCCACTGCACCACCGCTCAGACCCTTAAAAGAGATGGTAATTTCGGAGTATTTATACACACCAAAGACCACCATCTCCCAAGAGCACTAGAGCAAGTGAGAGGTCATTTTTACGTTTTTCATCAAGTCCCTGTTAGTATGGGAGAACACTGTGTCAATGCTTGATGCACAACTCTCCTAAACACGAGAGTGAAGTTATACAACTTTAGAACACTTTCCCACCAGGAGACTCGAACCCTAGCCAGCACAGAAGCCTTCCAGCAACTGGCATAACAGGTACGCCTTTAACCCACTGCACAACCGCTCAGACCCGAAAAAGAGATGGTAATTTCGGAGTATTTATACACACCAAAGACCACCATCTCCCAAGAGCCCTAGAGCAAGTGAGGGGTCATTTTTACGTTTTTCGTCAAGTCCCTGTTAATATGGGAGAACACTGTGTCTATGCTTGATGCACAACTCTCCTAAACACGAGAGTGAAGTTATACAACTTTAGAACACTTTTCCACCAGGAGACTCGAACCCTAGCCAGCACAGAAGCCTTCCAGCAACTGGCATAACAGTTACGCCTTTAACCCACTGCACCACCGCTCAGACCCTTAAAAGAGATGGTAATTTCGGAGTATTTATACACACCAAAGACCACCATCTCCCAAGAGCACTAGAGCAAGTGAGGGGTCATTTTTACGTTTTTCATCAAGTCCCTGTTAATATGGGAGAACACTGTGTCTATGCTTAATGCACAATTCTCCTAAACACGAGAGTGAAGGTTTACAACTTTAGAATACTTTCCCACCAGGAGACTCGAACCCTAGCCAGCACAGAAGCCTTCCAGCAACTTGCATAACAGTTACGCCTTTAACCCACTGCACCACCGCTCAGACCCTTAAAAAGAGATGGTAATTTCGGAGTATTTATACACACCAAAGACCACCGTCTCCCAAGAGCACTAGAGCAAGTGAGAGGTCATTTTTACGTTTTTCATCATGTCCCTGCTAATATGGGAGAACACTGTGTCTATGCTTGATGCACAACTCTCTTAAACATGAGAGTGAAGTTATACAACTTTAGAACACTTTCCCACCAGGAGACTCGAACCCTAGCCAGCACAGAAGCCTTCCAGCAACTGGCATAACAGGTACGCCTTTAACCCACTGCACCACCGCTCAGACCCTTAAAAGAGATGGTAATTTCGGAGTATTTATACACACCAAAGACCACCATCTCCCAAGAGCACTAGAGCACGTGAGGGGTCATTTTTACGTTTTTCATCAAGTCCCTGTTAATATGGGAGAACACTGTGTCTATTCTTGATGCACAACTCTCATAAACACGAGAGTGAAGTTATACAACTTTAGAACACTTTCCTACCAGGAGACTCGAACCCTAGCCAGCACAGAAGCCTTCCAGCAACTGGCATAACAGGTACGCCTTTAACCCACTGCACCACCGCTCAGACCCTTAAAAGAGATGGTAATTTTGGAGTATTTATACACACCAAAGACCACCATCTCCCAAGAGCACTAGAGCAAGTGAGAGGTCATTTTTACGTTTTTCATCAAGTCCCTGTTAATATGGGAGAACACTGTGTCTATGCTTAATGCACAATTCTCCTAAACACGAGAGTGAAGGTTTACAACTTTAGAATAATTTCCCACCAGGAGACTCGAACCCTAGCCAGCACAGAAGCCTTCCAGCAACTTGCATAACAATTACGCCTTTAACCCACTGCACCACCGCTCAGACCCTTAAAAGAGATGGTAATTTCGGAGTATTTATACACACCAAAGACCACCGTCTCCCAAGAGCACTAGAGCAAGTGAGAGGTAATTTTTACGTTTTTCATCAAGTCCCTGCTAATATGGGAGAACACTGTGTCTATGCTTGATGCACAACTCTCCTAAACACGAGAGTGATGTTATACAACTTTAGAACACTATCCCACCAGGAGACTCAAACCCTAGCCAGTACAGATGCCTTCCAGCAACTAGCAGACCAGGTACGCCTTTAACCCACTGCACCACAGCTCAGACCCTTAAAAGAGATGGTAATTTCGGAGTATTTATACACACCAAAGACCACCATCTCCTAAGAGCACTAGAGCATGTGAGGGGTCATTTTTACGTTTTTCATCAAGTCCCTGTTAATATGGGAGAACACTGTGTCTATTCTTGATGCACAACTCTCCTAAACACGAGAGTGAAGTTATACAACTTTAGAACACTTTCCTACCAGGAGACTCGAACCCTAGCCAGCACAGAAGCCTTCCAGCAACTGGCATAACAGGTACGCCTTTAACCCACTGCACCACTGCTCAGACCCTTAAAAGAGATGGTAATTTCGGAGTATTTATACACACCAAAGACCACCATCTCCCAAGAGAACTAGAGCAAGTGAGAGGTCATTTTTACGTTTTTTATCAAGTCCCTGTTAGTATAGGAGAACACTGTGTCAATGCTTGATGCACAACTCTCCTAAACACGAGAGTGAAGTTATACAACTTTAGAACACTTTCCCACCAGGAGACTCGAACCCTAGCCAGCACAGAAGCCTTCCAGCAACTGGCATAACAGGTACGCCTTTAACCCACTGCACAACCACTCAGACCCGAAAAAGAGATTGTAATTTCGGAGTATTTATACACACCAAAGACCACCATCTCCCAAGAGCCCTAGAGCAAGTGAGGGGTCATTTTTACGTTTTTCGTCAAGTCCCTGTTAATATGGGAGAACACTGTCTGTATGCTTGATGCACAACTCTCCTAAACACGAGAGTGAAGTTATACAACTTTAGAACACTTTCCCACCAGGAGACTCGAACCCTAGCCAGCAAAGAAGCCTTCCAGCAACTGGCATAACAGTTTCGCCTTTAACCCACTGCACTACCGCTCAGACCCTTAAAAGAGGTGGTAATTTCGGAGTATTTATACACACCAGAGACTACCATCTCCCAAGAGCACTAGAGCAAGTGAGGGGTCATTTTTACGTTTTTCATCAAGTCCCTGTTAATATGGGAGAACACTGTGTCTATGCTTAATGCACAATTCTCCTAAACACGAGAGTGAAGGTTTACAACTTTAGAATACTTTCCCACCAGGAGACTCGAACCCTAGCCAGCACAGAAGCCTTCCAGCAACTGGCATATCAGTTACGCCTTTAACCCACTGCACCACCGCTCAGACCCTTAAAAGAGATGGTAATTTCGGAGTATTTATACACACCAAAGACCACTGTCTCCCAAGAGCACTAGAGCAAGTGAGGGGTCATTTTTACGTTTTTCATCAAGTCCCTGCTAATATGGGAGAACACTGTGTCTATGCTTGATGCACAACTCTCATAAACACGAAAGTGAAGTTATACAACTTTAGAACACTATCCCACCAGGAGACTCAAACCCTAGCCAGTACAGATGCCTTCCAGCAACTGGAAGACCAGGTACGCCTTTAACCCACTGCACCACAGCTCAGACCCTTAAAAGAGATGGTAATTTCGGAGTATTTATACACACCAAAGACCACCATCTCCCAAGAGCACTAGAGAAAGTGAGGGGTCATTTATTAATATGGGAGAACACTGTGTCTATTCTTGATGCACAACTCTCCTAAACAGGAGAGTGAAGTTATACAACTTCAGAACACTTTCCCACCAGGAAACTCGAACCCTAGCCAGCACAGAAGCCTTCCAGCCACTGGCAAAACAGGTACGCTTTTAACTCACTGCACCACCGCTCAGACCCTTAAAAGAGATGGTAATTTCGGAGTATATATACACACTAAAGACCACCATCTCCCAAGAGCACTAGAGAAAGTGAGGGGTCATTTTTACGTTTTTCATCAAGTCCCTGTTAATATGGGAGAACACTGTGTCTATGCTTGATGCACATCTCTCCTAAACACGAGAGTGAAGTTATACAACTTTAGAACACTTTCCCACCAGGAGACTCGAACCCTAGCCAGCACAAAAGCCTTCCAGCAACTGGCATAACAGGTACGCCTTTAACCCACTGCACAACCGCTCAGACCCGAAAAAGAGATGGTAATTTCGGAGTATTTATACACACCAAAGACCACCATCTCCCAAGAGCCCTAGAGCAAGTGAGGGGTCATTTTTACGTTTTTCGTCAAGTCCCTGTTAATATGGGAGAACACTGTGTCTATGCTTGATGCACAACTCTCCTAAACACGAGAGTGAAGTTATACAACTTTAGAACACTTTCCCACCAGGAGACTCGAACCCTAGCCAGCACAGAAGCCTTCCAGCAACTGGCATAACAGTTACGCCTTTAACCCACTGCACCACCGCTCAGACCCTTAAAAGAGATGGTAATTTCGGAGTATTTATACACACCAAAGACCACCATCTCCCAAGAGCACTAGAGCAAGTGAGGGGTCATTTTTACGTTTTTCATCAAGTCCCTGTTAATATGGGAGAACACTGTGTCTATGCTTAATGCACAATTCTCCTAAACACGAGAGTGAAGGTTTACAACTTTAGAATACTTTCCCACCAGGAGACTCGAACCCTAGCCAGCACAGAAGCCTTCCAGCAACTTGCATAACAGTTACGCCTTTAACCCACTGCACCACCGCTCAGACCCTTAAAAGAGATGGTAATTTCGGAGTATTTATACACACCAAAGACCACCGTCTCCCAAGAGCACTAGAGCAAGTGAGAGGTCATTTTTACGTTTTTCATCATGTCCCTGCTAATATGGGAGAACACTGTGTCTATGCTTGATGCACAACTCTCTTAAACATGAGAGTGAAGTTATACAACTTTAGAACACTTTCCCACCAGGAGACTCGAACCCTAGCCAGCACAGAAGCCTTCCAGCAACTGGCATAACAGGTACGCCTTTAACCCACTGCACCACCGCTCAGACCCTTAAAAGAGATGGTAATTTCGGAGTATTTATACACACCAAAGACCACCATCTCCCAAGAGCACTAGAGCACGTGAGGGGTCATTTTTACGTTTTTCATCAAGTCCCTGTTAATATGGGAGAACACTGTGTCTATTCTTGATGCACAACTCTCCTAAACACGAGAGTGAAGTTATACAACTTTAGAACACTTTCCTACCAGGAGACTCGAACCCTAGCCAGCACAGAAGCCTTCCAGCAACTGGCATAACAGGTACGCCTTTAACCCACTGCACAACAACTCAGACCCGAAAAAGAGATGGTAATTTCGGAGTATTTATACACACCAAAGACCACCATCTCCCAAGAGCACTAGAGCATGTGAGGGGTCATTTTTATGTTTTTCATCAAGTCCCTGTTAATATGGGAGAACACTGTGTCTATGCTTGATGCACAACTCTCTTAAACATGAGAGTGAAGTTATACAACTTTAGAACACTTTCCCACCAGGAGACTCGAACCCTAGCCAGCACAGAAGCCTTCCAGCAACTGGCATAACAGTTACGCCTTTAACCCACTGCACCACCGCTCAGACCCTTAAAAGAGATGGTAATTTCGGAGTATTTATACACACCAAAGACCACCATCTCCCAAGAGCACTAGAGCATGTGAGGGGTCATTTTTATGTTTTTCATCAAGTCCCTGTTAATATGGGAGAACACTGTGTCTATTCTTGATGCACAACTCTCCTAAACACGAGAGTGAAGGTATACAACTTTAGAACACTTTCCCACCAGGAGACTCGATCCCTAGCCAGCACAGAAGCCTTGCAGCAACTGGCATAACAGGTACGCTTTTAAGCCACTGCACCACCGCTCAGACCCTTAAAAGAGATGGTAATTTCGGAGTATATATACACACCAAAGACCACCATCTCCCAAGAGCCCTAGAGAAAGTGAGGGGTCATTTTTACGTTTTTCATCAAGTCCCTGTTAATATGGGAGAACACTGTGTCTATGCTTGATGCACAACTCTCCTAAACACGAGAGTGAAGTTATACAACTTTAGAACACTTTCCCACCAGGAGACTCGAACCCTAGCCAGCACAGAAGCCTTCCAGCAACTGGCATAACAGGTACGCCTTTAACCCACTGCACAACCGCTCAGACCCGAAAAAGAGATGGTAATTTCGGAGTATTTATACACACCAAAGACCACCATCTCCCAAGAGCCCTAGAGCAAGTGAGGGGTCATTTTTACGTTTTTCGTCAAGTCCCTGTTAATATGGGAGAACACTGTGTCTATGCTTGATGCACAACTCTCCTAAACACGAGAGTGAAGTTATACAACTTTAGAACACTTTCCCACCAGGAGACTCGAACCCTAGCCAGCACAGAAGCCTTCCAGCAACTGGCATAACAGTTACGCCTTTAACCCACTGCACCACCGCTCAGACCCTTAAAAGAGATGGTAATTTCGGAGTATTTATACACACCAAAGACCACCGTCTCCCAAGAGCACTAGAGCAAGTGAGAGGTCATTTTTACGTTTTTCATCATGTCCCTGCTAATATGGGAGAACACTGTGTCTATGCTTGATGCACAACTCTCTTAAACATGAGAGTGAAGTTATACAACTTTAGAACACTTTCCCACCAGGAGACTCGAACCCTAGCCAGCACAGAAGCCTTCCAGCAACTGGCATAACAGGTACGCCTTTAACCCACTGCACCACCGCTCAGACCCTTAAAAGAGATGGTAATTTTGGAGTATTTATACACACCAAAGACCACCATCTCCCAAGAGCACTAGAGCAAGTGAGAGGTCATTTTTACGTTTTTCATCAAGTCCCTGTTAGTATGGGAGAACACTGTGTCACTGCTTGATGCACAACTCTCCTAAACACGATAGTGAAGTTATACAACTTTAGAACACTTTCCCACCAGGAGACTCGAACCCTAGCCAGCACAGAAGCCTTCCAGCAACTGGCATAACAGGTACGCCTTTAACCCACTGCACAACCACTCAGACCCGAAAAAGAGATGGTAATTTCGGAGTATTTATACACACCAAAGACCACCATCTCCCAAGAGCCCTAGAGCAAGTGAGGGGTCATTTTTACGTTTTTCGTCAAGTCCCTGTTAATATGGGAGAACACTGTGTCTATGCTTGATGCACAACTCTCCTAAACACGAGAGTGAAGTTATACAACTTTAGAACACTTTCCCACCAGGAGACTCGAACCCTAGCCATCACAGAAGCCTTCCAGCAACTGGCATAACAGTTACGCCTTTAACCCACTGCACCACCGCTCAGACCCTTAAAAGAGATGGTAATTTCGGAGTATTTATACACACCAAAGACTACCATCTCCCAAGAGCACTAGAGCAAGTGAGGGGTCATTTTTACGTTTTTCATCAAGTCCCTGTTAATATGGGAGAACACTGTGTCTATGCTTAATGCACAATTCTCCTAAACACGAGAGTGAAGGTTTACAACTTTAGAATACTTTCCCACCAGGAGACTCGAACCCTAGCCAGCACAGAAGCCTTCCAGCAACTTGCATAACAGTTACGCCTTTAACCCACTGCACCACCGCTCAGACCCTTAAAAGAGATGGTAATTTCGGAGTATTTATACACACCAAAGACCACCGTCTCCCAAGAGCACTAGAGCAAGTGAGAGGTCATTTTTACGTTTTTCATCAAGTCCCTGCTAATATGGGAGAACACTGTGTCTATGCTTGATGCACAACTCTCCTAAACACGAGAGTGAAGTTATACAACTTTAGAACACTATCCCACCAGGAGACTCAAACCCTAGCCAGTACAGATGCCTTCCAGCAACTAGCAGACCAGGTACGCCTTTAACCCACTGCACCACAGCTCAGACCCTTAAAAGAGATGGTAATTTCGGAGTATTTATACACACCAAAGACCACCATCTCCCAAGAGCACTAGAGCATGTGAGGGGTCATTTTTACGTTTTTCATCAAGTCCCTGTTAATATGGGAGAACACTGTGTCTATTCTTGATGCACAACTCTCCTAAACACGAGAGTGAAGGTATACAACTTTAGAACACTTTCCCACCAGGAGACTCGAACCCTAGCCAGCACAGAAGCCTTCCAGCAACTGGCATAACAGGTACGCTTTTAAGCCACTGCACCACCACTCAGACCCTTAAAAGAGATGGTAATTTCGGAGTATATATACACACCAAAGACCACCATCTCCCAAGAGCACTAGAGAAAGTGAGGGGTCATTTTTACGTTTTTCATCAAGTCCCTGTTAATATGGGAGAACACTGTGTCTATGCTTGATGCACAACTCTCCTAAACACGAGAGTGAAGTTATACAACTTTAGAACACTTTCCCACCAGGAGACTCGAACCCTAGCCAGCACAGAAGCCTTCCAGCAACTGGCATAACAGGTACGCCTTTAACCCACTGCACCACCGCTCAGACCCTTAAAAGAGATGGTAATTTCGGAGTATTTATACACACCAAAGACCACCGTCTCCCAAGAGCACTAGAGCAAGTGAGAGGTCATTTTTACGTTTTTCATCATGTCCCTGCTAATATGGGAGAACACTGTGTCTATGCTTGATGCACAACTCTCTTAAACACGAGAGTGAAGTTATACAACTTTAGAACACTTTCCCACCAGGAGACTTGAACCCTAGCCAGCTCAGAAGCCTTCCAGCAACTGGCATAACAGGTACGCCTTTAACTCACTGCACCACCGCTCAGACCCTTATAAGAGATGGTAATTTCGGAGTATTTATACACACCAAAGACCACCATCTCCCAAGAGCACTAGAGCACGTGAGGGGTCATTTTTACGTTTTTCATCAAGTCCCTGTTAATATGGGAGAGCACTGTGTCTATTCTTGATGCACAACTCTCCTAAACACGAGAGTGAAGTTATACAACTTTAGAACACTTTCCTACCAGGAGACTCGAACCCTAGCCAGCACAGAAGCCTTCCAGCAACTGGCATAACAGGTACGCCTTTAACCCACTGCACCACTGCTCAGACCCTTAAAAGAGATGGTAATTTCGGAGTATTTATACACACCAAAGACCACCATCTCCCAAGAGAACTAGAGCAAGTGAGAGGTCATTTTTACGTTTTTCATCAAGTCCCTGTTAGTATAGGAGAACACTGTGTCAATGCTTGATGCACAACTCTCCTAAACACGAGAGTGAAGTTATACAACTTTAGAACACTTTCCCACCAGGAGACTCGAACCCTAGCCAGCACAGAAGCCTTCCAGCAACTGGCATAACAGGTACGCCTTTAACCCACTGCACAACCACTCAGACCCGAAAAAGAGATTGTAATTTCGGAGTATTTATACACACCAAAGACCACCATCTCCCAAGAGCCCTAGAGCAAGTGAGGGGTCATTTTTACGTTTTTCGTCAAGTCCCTGTTAATATGGGAGAACACTGTCTGTATGCTTGATGCACAACTCTCCTAAACACGAGAGTGAAGTTATACAACTTTAGAACACTTTCCCACCAGGAGACTCGAACCCTAGCCAGCAAAGAAGCCTTCCAGCAACTGGCATAACAGTTACGCCTTTAACCCACTGCACTACCGCTCAGACCCTTAAAAGAGATGGTAATTTCGGAGTATTTATACACACCAGAGACTACCATCTCCCAAGAGCACTAGAGCAAGTGAGGGGTCATTTTTACGTTTTTCATCAAGTCCCTGTTAATATGGGAGAACACTGTGTCTATGCTTAATGCACAATTCTGCTAAACACGAGAGTGAAGGTTTACAACTTTAGAATACTTTCCCACCAGGAGACTCGAACCCTAGCCAGCACAGAAGCCTTCCAGCAACTGGCATAACAGTTACGCCTTTAACCCACTGCACCACTGCTCAGACCCTTAAAAGAGATGGTAATTTCGGAGTATTTATACACACCAAAGACCACTGTCTCCCAAGAGCACTAGAGCAAGTGAGAGGTCATTTTTACGTTTTTCATCATGTCCCTGCTAATATGGGAGAACACTGTATCTATGCTTGATGCACAACTCTCATAAACACGAAAGTGAAGTTATACAACTTTAGAACACTATCCCACCAGGAGACTCAAACCCTAGCCAGTACAGATGCCTTCCAGCAACTGGAAGACCAGGTACGCCTTTAACCCACTGCACCACAGCTCAGACCCTTAAAAGAGATAGTAATTTCGGAGTATTTATACACACCAAAGACCACCATCTCCCAAGAGCACTAGAGCAAGTGAGAGGTCATTTTTACGTTTTTCATCATGTCCCTGCTAATATGGGAGAACACTGTGTCTATGCTTGATGCACAACTCTCCTAAACACGAGAGTGAAGTTATACAACTTTAGAACACTTTCCCACCAGGAGACTCGAACCCTAGCCAGCACAGAAGCCTTCCAGCAACTGGCATAACAGGTGCGCCTTTAACCCACTGCACCACCGCTCAGACCCTTAAAAGAGATTGTAATTTCGGAGTATTTATACACACCAAAGAACACCATCTCCCAAGAGCACTAGAGCAAGTGAGAGGTCATTTTTACGTTTTTCATCATGTCCCTGCTAATATGGGAGAACACTGTGTCTATGCTTGGTGCACAACTCTCTTAAACACGAGAGTGAAGTTATACAACTTTAGAACACTTTCCCACCAGGAGACTCGAACCCTAGCCAGCACAGAAGCCTTCCAGCAACTGGCATAACAGGTACGCCTTTAACCCACTGCACCACCGCTCAGACCCTTATAAGAGATGGTAATTTTGGAGTATTTATACACACCAAAGACCACCATCTCCCAAGAGCACTAGAGCAAGTGAGGGGTCATTTTTACGTTTTTCATCAAGTCCCTGTTAATATAAGAGAACACTGTGTCAATGCTTGATGCACAACTCTCCTAAACACGAGAGTGAAGTTATACAACTTTAGAACACTTTCCCACCAGGAGACTCGAACCCTAGCCAGCACAGAAGCCTTCCAGCAACTGGCATAACAGGTACGCCTTTAACCCACTGCACAACCGCTCAGACCCGAAAAAGAGATGGTAATTTCGGAGTATTTATTCACACCAAAGACCACCATCTCCCAAGAGCCCTAGAGCAAGTGAGGGGTCATTTTTACGTTTTTCATCAAGTCCCTGCTAATATGGGAGAACACTGTGTCTATGCTTGATGCACAACTCTCCTAAACACGAGAGTGAAGTTATACAACTTTAGAACACTATCCCACCAGGAGACTCAAACCCTAGCCAGTACAGATGCCTTCCAGCAACTAGCAGATCAGGTACGCCTTTAACCCACTGCACCACAGCTCAGACCCTTAAAAGAGATGGTAATTTCGGAGTATTTATACACACCAAAGACCACCATCTCCCAAGAGCACTAGAGCATGTGAGGGGTCATTTTTACGTTTTTCATCAAGTCCCTGTTAATATGGGAGAACACTGTGTCTATTCTTGATGCACAACTCTCCTAAACACGAGAGTGAAGGTATACAACTTTAGAACACTTTCCCACCAGGAGACTCGAACCCTAGCCAGCACAGAAGCCTTCCAGCAACTGGCATAACAGGTACGCTTTTAAGCCACTGCACCACCACTCAGACCCTTAAAAGAGATGGTAATTTCGGAGTATATATACACACCAAAGACCACCATCTCCCAAGAGCACTAGAGAAAGTGAGGGGTCATTTTTACGTTTTTCATCAAGTCCCTGTTAATATGGGAGAACACTGTGTCTATGCTTGATGCACAACTCTCCTAAACACGAGAGTGAAGTTATACAACTTTAGAACACTTTCCCACCAGGAGACTCGAACCCTAGCCAGCACAGAAGCCTTCCAGCAACTGGCATAACAGGTACGCCTTTAACCCACTGCACCACCGCTCAGACCCTTAAAAGAGATGGTAATTTCGGAGTATTTATACACACCAAAGACCACCGTCTCCCAAGAGCACTAGAGCAAGTGAGAGGTCATTTTTACGTTTTTCATCATGTCCCTGCTAATATGGGAGAACACTGTGTCTATGCTTGATGCACAACTCTCTTAAACACGAGAGTGAAGTTATACAACTTTAGAACACTTTCCCACCAGGAGACTTGAACCCTAGCCAGCTCAGAAGCCTTCCAGCAACTGGCATAACAGGTACGCCTTTAACTCACTGCACCACCGCTCAGACCCTTATAAGAGATGGTAATTTCGGAGTATTTATACACACCAAAGACCACCATCTCCCAAGAGCACTAGAGCACGTGAGGGGTCATTTTTACGTTTTTCATCAAGTCCCTGTTAATATGGGAGAACACTGTGTCTATTCTTGATGCACAACTCTCCTAAACACGAGAGTGAAGTTATACAACTTTAGAACACTTTCCTACCAGGAGACTCGAACCCTAGCCAGCACAGAAGCCTTCCAGCAACTGGCATAACAGGTACGCCTTTAACCCACTGCACCACTGCTCAGACCCTTAAAAGAGATGGTAATTTCGGAGTATTTATACACACCAAAGACCACCATCTCCCAAGAGAACTAGAGCAAGTGAGAGGTCATTTTTACGTTTTTCATCAAGTCCCTGTTAGTATAGGAGAACACTGTGTCAATGCTTGATGCACAACTCTCCTAAACACGAGAGTGAAGTTATACAACTTTAGAACACTTTCCCACCAGGAGACTCGAACCCTAGCCAGCACAGAAGCCTTCCAGCAACTGGCATAACAGGTACGCCTTTAACCCACTGCACAACCACTCAGACCCGAAAAAGAGATTGTAATTTCGGAGTATTTATACACACCAAAGACCACCATCTCCCAAGAGCCCTAGAGCAAGTGAGGGGTCATTTTTACGTTTTTCGTCAAGTCCCTGTTAATATGGGAGAACACTGTCTGTATGCTTGATGCACAACTCTCCTAAACACGAGAGTGAAGTTATACAACTTTAGAACACTTTCCCACCAGGAGACTCGAACCCTAGCCAGCAAAGAAGCCTTCCAGCAACTGGCATAACAGTTACGCCTTTAACCCACTGCACTACCGCTCAGACCCTTAAAAGAGATGGTAATTTCGGAGTATTTATACACACCAGAGACTACCATCTCCCAAGAGCACTAGAGCAAGTGAGGGGTCATTTTTACGTTTTTCATCAAGTCCCTGTTAATATGGGAGAACACTGTGTCTATGCTTAATGCACAATTCTCCTAAACACGAGAGTGAAGGTTTACAACTTTAGAATACTTTCCCACCAGGAGACTCGAACCCTAGCCAGCACAGAAGCCTTCCAGCAACTGGCATAACAGTTACGCCTTTAACCCACTGCACCACCGCTCAGACCCTTAAAAGAGATGGTAATTTCGGAGTATTTATACACACCAAAGACCACTGTCTCCCAAGAGCACTAGAGCAAGTGAGAGGTCATTTTTACGTTTTTCATCAAGTCCCTGCTAATATGGGAGAACACTGTATCTATGCTTGATGCACAACTCTCATAAACACGAAAGTGAAGTTATACAACTTTAGAACACTTTCCCACCAGGAAACTCGAACCCTAGCCAGCACAGAAGCCTTCCAGCAACTGGAAGACCAGGTACGCCTTTAACCCACTGCACCACAGCTCAGACCCTTAAAAGAGATAGTAATTTCGGAGTATTTATACACACCAAAGACCACCATCTCCCAAGAGCACTAGAGCATGTGAGGGGTCATTTTTACGTTTTTCATCAAGTCCCTGTTAATATGGGAGAACACTGTGTCTATTCTTGATGCACAACTCTCCTAAACAGGAGAGTGAAGTTATACAACTTCAGAACACTTTCCCACCAGGAAACTCGAACCCTAGCCAGCACAGAAGCCTTCCAGCAACTGGCATAACAGGTACGCTTTTAACCCACTGCACCACCGCTCAGACCCTTAAAAGAGATGGTAATTTCGGAGTATATATACACACTAAAGACCACCATCTCCCAAGAGCACTAGAGAAAGTGAGGGGTCATTTTTACGTTTTTCATCAAGTCCCTGTTAATATGGGAGAACACTGTGTCTATGCTTGATGCACAACTCTCCTAAACACGAGAGTGAAGTTATACAACTTTAGAACACTTTCCCACCAGGAGACTCGAACCCTAGCCAGCACAGAAGCCTTCCAGCAACTGGCATAACAGGTGCGCCTTTAACCCACTGCACCACCGCTCAGACCCTTAAAAGAGATTGTAATTTCGGAGTATTTATACACACCAAAGAACACCATCTCCCAAGAGCACTAGAGCAAGTGAGAGGTCATTTTTACGTTTTTCATCATGTCCCTGCTAATATGGGAGAACACTGTGTCTATGCTTGGTGCACAACTCTCTTAAACACGAGAGTGAAGTTATACAACTTTAGAACACTTTCCCACCAGGAGACTCGAACCCTAGCCAGCACAGAAGCCTTCCAGCAACTGGCATAACAGGTACGCCTTTAACCCACTGCACCACCGCTCAGACCCTTAAAAGAGATTGTAATTTCGGAGTATTTATACACACCAAAGAACACCATCTCCCAAGAGCACTAGAGCAAGTGAGAGGTCATTTTTACGTTTTTCATCAAGTCCCTGTTAATATAAGAGAACACTGTGTCAATGCTTGATGCACAACTCTCCTAAACACGAGAGTGAAGTTATACAACTTTAGAACACTTTCCCACCAGGAGACTCGAACCCTAGCCAGCACAGAAGCCTTCCAGCAACTGGCATAACAGGTACGCCTTTAACCCACTGCACAACCGCTCAGACCCGAAAAAGAGATGGTAATTTCGGAGTATTTATTCACACCAAAGACCACCATCTCCCAAGAGCCCTAGAGCAAGTGAGGGGTCATTTTTACGTTTTTCGTCAAGTCCCTGTTAACACTTTCGCGCTCTCGGCGCTCAAAAAAAAACAATACCCCAGATGCTATCGGCACTTCGCACGCCTACGCGGTAAGACCGAAAAAGTGTACACTCTTTTGACTGTCCTCACAATAATTGAAGGCGCACGTATTTAAATTTGGTATCACTGTGTTCGCAATGAAATTGTCTATAAGAGCATACCTATAAAATGCCGCCCAAGCATAAGGAGTAACAACACCAAATAAAAAACTATGCAGATCACTCGCCGAGAGCGCCAAACAGCAACAAAATGTTTCCACTTTCTTAATGGTTGCGAAGCCTACAGTTGTCCTACATCGCTAATTTTTGGTATCATTGGAATCGCAATAAAATTCTCTACACGGACATATGCATATAAATGTTTAATATAGGTAATTGCCCACCCGCAAGAGTGTGTGAAGTGGAGAGTAGTTAGCCGCGAGCGCACTGGCGAAAACACAGAGGGGAAATCATGCTTGGAAAGTTTATACGTTTCCCGACCCTACTTTTCTATGTACGTATTTCTTTTTTATACCAATGTGTTCGCAATAAAATTTTCTATAAGATGAACTGTATAACATTGGTACAAAGCATGTGTAAGAGAAGCGCCAAATATAGAACCACGTCGCTCAGTATGCGTTCGCGGCAGAAACGAACGCATTGTTTTCGTTCGTTTGATGTTTGTCATGTTTATACTTGATGAAACATTTTATAATTTGTATGACAGTGATCGCAGTAAAATTCCCTACACAGACATATACATAACACATACAAATATTTCCCACGTGTTAGATATATCAACGGCTAAAGGGAACCCACTGCCACACGCTCGCCACACCCCCAAACATACTTTGTGTATTTTTTTTTTTACTCATAGAAGTTTATATGATATAATATTCATTCTGGTACCAAAAAATTTGCAAATAAATTCTCTACAAAACAAAAGTATCCCCATCCATTTCGGTTAAAAAACGGAATTTATAGAAATATTTTTTCGATTGACGAGAAAAGTAGGCAGTTATGTGGAATCGTAAGAACAACCAGTGACGAGTTATCTCTAATATAAAGCGCGAAAGTGTTAATATGGGAGAACACTGTGTCTATGCTTGATGCACAACTCTCCTAAACACGAGAGTGAAGTTATACAACTTTAGAACACTTTCCCACCAGGAGACTCGAACCCTAGCCAGCACAGAAGCCTTCCAGCAACTGGCATACCAGTTACGCCTTTAACCCACTGCACCACCGCTCAAACCCTTAAAAGAGATGGTAATTTCGGAGTATTTATACACACCAAAGACCACCATCTCCCAAGAGCACTAGAGCAAGTGAGGGGTCATTTTTACGTTTTTCATCAAGTCCCTGTTAATATGGGAGAACACTGTGTCTATGCTTAATGCACAATTCTCCTAAACACGAGAGTGAAGGTTTACAACTTTAGAATACTTTCCCACCAGGAGACTCGAACCCTAGCCAGCACAGAAGCCTTCCAGCAACTTGCATAACAGTTACGCCTTTAACCCACTGCACCACCGCTCAGACCCTTAAAAGAGATGGTAATTTTGGAGTATTTATACACACCAAAGACCACCGTCTCCCAAGAGCACTAGAGCAAGTGAGAGGTCATTTTTACGTTTTTCATCATGTCCCTGCTAATATGGGAGAACACTGTGTCTATGCTTGATGCACAACTCTCTTAAACACGAGAGTGAAGTTATACAACTTTAGAACACTTTCCCACCAGGAGACTCGAACCCTAGCCAGCACAGAAGCCTTCCAGCAACTGGCATAACAGGTACGCCTTTAACCCACTGCACCACCGCTCAGACCCTTATAAGAGATGGTAATTTTGGAGTATTTATACACACCAAAGACCACCATCTCCCAAGAGCACTAGAGCAAGTGAGGGGTCATTTTTACGTTTTTCATCAAGTCCCTGTTAATATAAGAGAACACTGTGTGTATGCTTGATGCACAACTCTCCTAAACACGAGAGTGAAGTTATACAACTTTAGAACACTTTCCCACCAGGAGACTCGAACCCTAGCCGGCACAGAAGCCTTCCAGCAACTGGCATAACAGGTACGCCTTTAACCCACTGCACCACCGCTCAGACCCTTAAAAGAGATGGTAATTTCGGAGTATTTATACACACCAAAGACCACCATCTCCCAAGAGCACTAGAGCACGTGAGGGGTCATTTTTACGTTTTTCATCAAGTCCCTGTTAATATGGGAGAACACTGTGTCTATTCTTGATGCACAACTCTCCTAAACACGAGAGTGAAGTTATACAACTTTAGAACACTTTCCTACCAGGAGACTCGAACCCTAGCCAGCACAGAAGCCTTCCAGCAACTGGCATAACAGGTACGCCTTTAACCCACTGCACCACCGCTCAGACCCTTAAAAGAGATCTTAATTTTGGAGTATTTATACACACCAAAGACCACCATCTCCCAAGAGCACTAGAGCAAGTGAGAGGTCATTTTTACGTTTTTCATCAAGTCCCTGTTAGTATGGGAGAACACTGTGTCAGTGCTTGATGCACAACTCTCCTAAACACGAGAGTGAAGTTATACAACTTTAGAACACTTTCCCACCAGGAGACTCGAACCCTAGCCAGCACAGAAGCCTTCCAGCAACTCGCATAACAGGTACGCCTTTAACCCACTGCACAACCGCTCAGACCCGAAAAAGAGATGGTAATTTCGGAGTATTTATACACACCAAAGACCACCATCTCCCAAGAGCCCTAGAGTAAGTGAGGGGTCATTTTTACGTTTTTCGTCAAGTCCCTGTTAACACTTTCGCGCTCTCGGCGCTCAAAAAAAAACAATACCCCAGATGCTTTCGGCACTTCGCACGCCTACGCGGTAAGACCGAAAAAGTGTACACTCTTTTGACTGTCCTCACAATAATTGAAGGCGCACGTATTTAAATTTGGTATCACTGTGTTCGCAATGAAATTGTCTTTAAGAGCATACCTATAAAATGCCGCCCAAGCATAAGGAGTATCAACACCAAATAAAAAACTATGCAGATCACTCGCCGAGAGCGCCAAACAGCAACAAAATGTTTCCACTTTCTTAATGGTTGCGAAGCCTACAGTTGTCCTACATCGCTAATTTTTGGTATCATTGGAATCGCAATAAAATTCTCTACACGGACATATGCATATGAATGTTTAATATAGGTAATTGCCCACCCGCAAGAGTGTGTGAAGTGGAGAGTAGTTAGCCGCGAGCGCACTGGCGAAAACACAGGGGGGAAATCATGCTTGGAAAGTTTATACGTTTCCTGACCCTACTTTTCTATGTACGTATTTCTTTTTTATACCAATGTGTTCGCAATAAAATTTTCTATAAGATGAACTGTATAACATTGGTACAAAGCATGTGTAAGAGAAGCGCCAAATATAGAACCACGTCGCTCAGTATGCGTTCGCGGCAGAAACGAACGCATTGTTTTCGTTCGTTTGATGTTTGTCATGTTTATACTTGATGAAACATTTTATAATTTGTATGACAGTGATCGCAGTAAAATTCCCTACACAGACATATACATAACACATACAAATATTTCCCACGTGTTAGATATATCAACGGCTAAAGGGAACCCACTGCCACACGCTCGCCACACCCCCAAACATACTTTGTGTATTTTTTTTTTTACTCATAGAAGTTTATATGATATAATATTCATTCTGGTACCAAAAAATTTGCAAATAAATTCTCTACAAAACAAAAGTATCCCCATCCATTTCGGTTAAAAAACGGAATTTATAGAAATATTTTTTCGATTGACGAGAAAAGTAGGCAGTTATGCGGAATCGTAAGAACAACCAGTGACGAGTTATCTCTAATATAAAGCGCGAAAGTGTTAATATGGGAGAACACTGTGTCTATGCTTGATGCACAACTCTCCTAAACACGAGAGTGAAGTTATACAACTTTAGAACACTTTCCCACCAGGAGACTCGAACCCTAGCCAGCACAGAAGCCTTCCAGCAACTGGCATACCAGTTACGCCTTTAACCCACTGCACCACCGCTCAGACCCTTAAAAGAGATGGTAATTTCGGAGTATTTATACACACCAAAGACCACCATCTCCCAAGAGCACTAGAGCAAGTGAGGGGTCATTTTTACCTTTTTCATCAAGTCCCTGTTAATATGGGAGAACACTGTGTCTATGCTTAATGCACAATTCTCCTAAACACGAGAGTGAAGGTTTACAACTTTAGAATACTTTCCCACCAGGAGACTCGAACCCTAGCCAGCACAGAAGCCTTCCAGCAACTTGCATAACAGTTACGCCTTTAACCCACTGCACCACCGCTCAGACCCTTAAAAGAGATGGTAATTTCGGAGTATTTATACACACCAAAGACCACCGTCTCCCAAGAGCACTAGAGCAAGTGAGAGGTCATTTTTACGTTTTTCATCATGTCCCTGCTAATATGGGAGAACACTGTGTCTATGCTTGATGCACAACTCTCTTAAACACGAGTGTGAAGTTATACAACTTTAGAACACTTTCCCACCAGGAGACTCGAACCCTAGCCAGCACAGAAGCCTTCCAGCAACTGGCATAACAGGTACGCCTTTAACCCACTGCACCACCGCTCAGACCCTTATAAGAGATGGTAATTTCGGAGTATTTATACACACCAAAGACCAACATCTCCCAAGAGCACTAGAGCAAGTGAGGGGTCATTTTTACGTTTTTCATCAAGTCCCTGTTAATATAAGAGAAAACTGTGTGTATGCTTGATGCACAACTCTCCTAAACACGAGAGTGAAGTTATACAACTTTAGAACACTTTCCCACCAGGAGACTCGAACCCTAGCCAGCACAGAAGCCTTCCAGCAACTGGCATAACAGGTACGCCTTTAACCCACTGCACCACCGCTCAGACCCTTAAAAGAGATGGTAATTTCGGAGTATTTATACACACCAAAGACCACCATCTCCCAAGAGCACTAGAGCACGTGAGGGGTCATTTTTACGTTTTTCATCAAGTCCCTGTTAATATGGGAGAACACTGTGTCTATTCTTGATGCACAACTCTCCTAAACACGAGAGTAAAGTTATACAACTTTAGAACACTTTCCTACCAGGAGACTCGAACCCTAGCCAGCACAGAAGCCTTCCAGCAACTGGCATAACAGGTACGCCTTTAACCCACTGCACCACCGCTCAGACCCTTAAAAGAGATCTTAATTTTGGAGTATTTATACACACCAAAGACCACCATCTCCCAAGAGCACTAGAGCAAGTGAGAGGTAATTTTTACGTTTTTCATCAAGTCCCTAGTAGTATGGGAGAATACTGTGTCTATGCTTGATGCACAACTCTCTTAAACACGAGAGTGAAGTTATACAACTTTAGAACACTTTCCCACCAGGAGACTCGAACCCTAGCCAGCACAGAAGCCTTCCAGCAACTGGCATAACAGGTACGCCTTTAACCCACTGCACAACCGCTCAGACCCGAAAAAGAGATGGTAATTTCGGAGTATTTATACACACCAAAGACCACCATCTCCCAAGAGCACTAGAGCACGTGAGGGGTCATTTTTACGTTTTTCATCAAGTCCCTGTTAATATGGGAGAACACTGTGTCTATTCTTGATGCACAACTCTCCTAAACACGAGAGTGAAGTTATACAACTTTAGAACACTTTCCTACCAGGAGACTCGAACCCTAGCCAGCACAGAAGCCTTCCAGCAACTGGAATAACAGGTACGCCTTTAACCCACTGCACCACTGCTCAGACCCTTAAAAGAGATGGTAATTTCGGAGTATTTATACACACCAAAGACCACCATCTCCCAAGAGAACTAGAGCAAGTGAGGGGTCATTTTTACGTTTTTCGTCAAGTCCCTGTTAATATGGGAGAACACTGTGTCTATGCTTAATGCACAGTTCTCCTACACACGAGAGTGAAGGTTTACAACTTTAGAATACTTTCCCACGAGGAGACTCGAACCCTAGCCAGCACTGAAGCCTTCCAGCAACTTGCATAACAGTGACACCTTTAACCCACTGCACTACCGCTCAGACCCTTAAAAGAGATGGTAATTTCGGAGTATTTATACACACCAAAGACCACCGTCTCCCAAGAGCACTAGAGCAAATGAGAGGTCATTTTTACGTTTTTCATCATGTCCCTGCTAATATGGGAGAACACTGTGTCTATGCTTGATGCTCAACTCTCTTAAACACGAGAGTGAAGTTATACAACTTTAGAACACTTTCCCACCAGGAGACTCGAACCCTAGCCAGCACAGAAGCCTTCCAGCAACTGGCATAACAGGTACGCCTTTAACCCACTGCACCACCGCTCAGACCCTTATAAGAGATGGTAATTTCGGAGTATTTATACACACCAAAGACCACCATCTCCCAAGAGCACTAGAGCAAGTGAGGGGTCATTTTTACGTTTTTCATCAAGTCCCTGTTAATATAAGAGAACACTGTGTGTATGCTTGATGCACAACACTCCTAAACACGAGAGTGAAGTTATACAACTTTAGAACACTTTCCCACCAGGAGTCTCGAACCCTAGCCAGCACAGAAGCCTTCCAGCAACTGGCATAACAGGTACGCCTTTAACCCACTGCACCACCGCTCAGACCCTTAAAAGAGATGGTAATTTCGGAGTATTTATACACACCAAAGACCACCATCTCCCAAGAGCACTAGAGCACGTGAGGGGTCATTTTTACGTTTTTCATCAAGTCCCTGTTAATATGGGAGAACACTGTGTCTATTCTTGATGCACAACTCTCCTAAACACGAGAGTGAAGTCATACAACTTTAGAACACTTTCCTACCAGGAGACTCGAACCCTAGCCAGCACAGAAGCCTTCCAGCAACTGGCATAACAGGTACGCCTTTAACCCACTGCACCACCGCTCAGACCCTTAAAAGAGATGGTAATTTTGGAGTATTTATACACACCAAAGACCACCATCTCCCAAGAGCACTAGAGCAAGTGAGAGGTCATTTTTACGTTTTTCATCAAGTCCCTGTTAGTATGGGAGAACACTGTGTCAGTGCTTGATGCACAACTCTCCTAAACACGAGAGTGAAGTTATACAACTTTAGAACACTTTCCCACCAGGAGACTCGAACCCTAGCCAGCACAGAAGCCTTCCAGCAACTCGCATAACAGGTACGCCTTTAACCCACTGCACAACCGCTCAGACCCGAAAAAGAGATGGTAATTTCGGAGTATTTATACACACCAAAGACCACCATCTCCCAAGAGCCCTAGAGTAAGTGAGGGGTCATTTTTACGTTTTTCGTCAAGTCCCTGTTAACACTTTCGCGCTCTCGGCGCTCAAAAAAAAACAATACCCCAGATGCTTTCGGCACTTCGCACGCCTACGCGGTAAGACCGAAAAAGTGTACACTCTTTTGACTGTCCTCACAATAATTGAAGGCGCACGTATTTAAATTTGGTATCACTGTGTTCGCAATGAAATTGTCTTTAAGAGCATACCTATAAAATGCCGCCCAAGCATAAGGAGTATCAACACCAAATAAAAAACTATGCAGATCACTCGCCGAGAGCGCCAAACAGCAACAAAATGTTTCCACTTTCTTAATGGTTGCGAAGCCTACAGTTGTCCTACATCGCTAATTTTTGGTATCATTGGAATCGCAATAAAATTCTCTACACGGACATATGCATATGAATGTTTAATATAGGTAATTGCCCACCCGCAAGAGTGTGTGAAGTGGAGAGTAGTTAGCCGCGAGCGCACTGGCGAAAACACAGGGGGGAAATCATGCTTGGAAAGTTTATACGTTTCCTGACCCTACTTTTCTATGTACGTATTTCTTTTTTATACCAATGTGTTCGCAATAAAATTTTCTATAAGATGAACTGTATAACATTGGTACAAAGCATGTGTAAGAGAAGCGCCAAATATAGAACCACGTCGCTCAGTATGCGTTCGCGGCAGAAACGAACGCATTGTTTTCGTTCGTTTGATGTTTGTCATGTTTATACTTGATGAAACATTTTATAATTTGTATGACAGTGATCGCAGTAAAATTCCCTACACAGACATATACATAACACATACAAATATTTCCCACGTGTTAGATATATCAACGGCTAAAGGGAACCCACTGCCACACGCTCGCCACACCCCCAAACATACTTTGTGTATTTTTTTTTTTACTCATAGAAGTTTATATGATATAATATTCATTCTGGTACCAAAAAATTTGCAAATAAATTCTCTACAAAACAAAAGTATCCCCATCCATTTCGGTTAAAAAACGGAATTTATAGAAATATTTTTTCGATTGACGAGAAAAGTAGGCAGTTATGCGGAATCGTAAGAACAACCAGTGACGAGTTATCTCTAATATAAAGCGCGAAAGTGTTA
This sequence comes from Procambarus clarkii, assembly GCF_040958095.1. NCBI lineage: Eukaryota > Metazoa > Arthropoda > Malacostraca > Decapoda > Cambaridae > Procambarus > Procambarus clarkii. Next base: position 2,239,776 of record NC_091234.1, on the reverse strand, counting down.
ATATGGGAGAACACTGTGTCTATGCTTGATGCACAACTCTCCTAAACACGAGAGTGAAGTTATACAACTTTAGAACACTTTCCCACCAGGAGACTCGAACCCTAGCCAGCACAGAAGCCTTCCAGCAACTGGCATACCAGTTACGCCTTTAACCCACTGCACCACCGCTCAGACCCTTAAAAGAGATGGTAATTTCGGAGTATTTATACACACCAAAGACCACCATCTCCCAAGAGCACTAGAGCAAGTGAGGGGTCATTTTTACCTTTTTCATCAAGTCCCTGTTAATATGGGAGAACACTGTGTCTATGCTTAATGCACAATTCTCCTAAACACGAGAGTGAAGGTTTACAACTTTAGAATACTTTCCCACCAGGAGACTCGAACCCTAGCCAGCACAGAAGCCTTCCAGCAACTTGCATAACAGTTACGCCTTTAACCCACTGCACCACCGCTCAGACCCTTAAAAGAGATGGTAATTTCGGAGTATTTATACACACCAAAGACCACCGTCTCCCAAGAGCACTAGAGCAAGTGAGAGGTCATTTTTACGTTTTTCATCATGTCCCTGCTAATATGGGAGAACACTGTGTCTATGCTTGATGCACAACTCTCTTAAACACGAGTGTGAAGTTATACAACTTTAGAACACTTTCCCACCAGGAGACTCGAACCCTAGCCAGCACAGAAGCCTTCCAGCAACTGGCATAACAGGTACGCCTTTAACCCACTGCACCACCGCTCAGACCCTTATAAGAGATGGTAATTTTGGAGTATTTATACACACCAAAGACCAACATCTCCCAAGAGCACTAGAGCAAGTGAGGGGTCATTTTTACGTTTTTCATCAAGTCCCTGTTAATATAAGAGAAAACTGTGTGTATGCTTGATGCACAACTCTCCTAAACACGAGAGTGAAGTTATACAACTTTAGAACACTTTCCCACCAGGAGACTCGAACCCTAGCCAGCACAGAAGCCTTCCAGCAACTGGCATAACAGGTACGCCTTTAACCCACTGCACCACCGCTCAGACCCTTAAAAGAGATGGTAATTTCGGAGTATTTATACACACCAAAGACCACCATCTCCCAAGAGCACTAGAGCACGTGAGGGGTCATTTTTACGTTTTTCATCAAGTCCCTGTTAATATGGGAGAACACTGTGTCTATTCTTGATGCACAACTCTCCTAAACACGAGAGTAAAGTTATACAACTTTAGAACACTTTCCTACCAGGAGACTCGAACCCTAGCCAGCACAGAAGCCTTCCAGCAACTGGCATAACAGGTACGCCTTTAACCCACTGCACCACCGCTCAGACCCTTAAAAGAGATCTTAATTTTGGAGTATTTATACACACCAAAGACCACCATCTCCCAAGAGCACTAGAGCAAGTGAGAGGTAATTTTTACGTTTTTCATCAAGTCCCTGTTAATATGGGAGAACACTGTGTCTATTCTTGATGCACAACTCTCCTAAACACGAGAGTGAAGTTATACAACTTTAGAACACTTTCCCACCAGGAGACTCGAACCCTAGCCAGCACAGAAGCCTTCCAGCAACTGGCATAACAGGTACGCCTTTAACCCACTGCACAACCGCTCAGACCCGAAAAAGAGATGGTAATTTCGGAGTATTTATACACACCAAAGACCACCATCTCCCAAGAGCACTAGAGCACGTGAGGGGTCATTTTTACGTTTTTCATCAAGTCCCTGTTAATATGGGAGAACACTGTGTCTATTCTTGATGCACAACTCTCCTAAACACGAGAGTGAAGTTATACAACTTTAGAACACTTTCCTACCAGGAGACTCGAACCCTAGCCAGCACAGAAGCCTTCCAGCAACTGGAATAACAGGTACGCCTTTAACCCACTGCACCACTGCTCAGACCCTTAAAAGAGATGGTAATTTCGGAGTATTTATACACACCAAAGACCACCATCTCCCAAGAGAACTAGAGCAAGTGAGGGGTCATTTTTACGTTTTTCGTCAAGTCCCTGTTAATATGGGAGAACACTGTGTCTATGCTTAATGCACAGTTCTCCTACACACGAGAGTGAAGGTTTACAACTTTAGAATACTTTCCCACGAGGAGACTCGAACCCTAGCCAGCACTGAAGCCTTCCAGCAACTTGCATAACAGTGACACCTTTAACCCACTGCACTACCGCTCAGACCCTTAAAAGAGATGGTAATTTCGGAGTATTTATACACACCAAAGACCACCGTCTCCCAAGAGCACTAGAGCAAATGAGAGGTCATTTTTACGTTTTTCATCATGTCCCTGCTAATATGGGAGAACACTGTGTCTATGCTTGATGCTCAACTCTCTTAAACACGAGAGTGAAGTTATACAACTTTAGAACACTTTCCCACCAGGAGACTCGAACCCTAGCCAGCACAGAAGCCTTCCAGCAACTGGCATAACAGGTACGCCTTTAACCCACTGCACCACCGCTCAGACCCTTATAAGAGATGGTAATTTCGGAGTATTTATACACACCAAAGACCACCATCTCCCAAGAGCACTAGAGCAAGTGAGGGGTCATTTTTACGTTTTTCATCAAGTCCCTGTTAATATAAGAGAACACTGTGTGTATGCTTGATGCACAACACTCCTAAACACGAGAGTGAAGTTATACAACTTTAGAACACTTTCCTACCAGGAGACTCGAACCCTAGCCAGCACAGAAGCCTTCCAGCAACTGGCATAACAGGTACGCCTTTAACCCACTGCACCACCGCTCAGACCCTTAAAAGAGATGGTAATTTCGGAGTATTTATACACACCAAAGACCACCATCTCCCAAGAGCACTAGAGCACGTGAGGGGTCATTTTTACGTTTTTCATCAAGTCCCTGTTAATATGGGAGAACACTGTGTCTATTCTTGATGCACAACTCTCCTAAACACGAGAGTGAAGTCATACAACTTTAGAACACTTTCCTACCAGGAGACTCGAACCCTAGCCAGCACAGAAGCCTTCCAGCAACTGGCATAACAGGTACGCCTTTAACCCACTGCACCACCGCTCAGACCCTTAAAAGAGATGGTAATTTTGGAGTATTTATACACACCAAAGACCACCATCTCCCAAGAGCACTAGAGCAAGTGAGAGGTCATTTTTATGTTTTTCATCAAGTCCCTGTTAGTATGGGAGAACACTGTGTCAATGCTTGATGCACAACTCTCCTAAACACGAGAGTGAAGTTATACAACTTTAGAACACTTTCCCACCAGGAGACTCGAACCCTTGCCAGCACAGAAGCCTTCCAGCAACTGGCATAACAGGTACGCCTTTAACCCACTGCACAACCACTCAGACCCGAAAAAGAGATGGTAATTTCGGAGTATTTATACACACCAAAGACCACCATCTCCCAAGAGCCCTAGAGCAAGTGAGGGGTCATTTTTACGTTTTTCGTCAAGTCCCTGTTAATATGGGAGAACACTGTGTCTATGCTTGATGCACAACTCTCCTAAACACGAGAGTGAAGTTATACAACTTTAGAACACTTTCCCACCAGGAGACTCGAACCCTAGCCAGCACAGAAGCCTTCCAGCAACTGGCATAACAGTTACGCCTTTAACCCACTGCACCACCGCTCAGACCCTTAAAAGAGATGGTAATTTCGGAGTATTTATACACACCAAAGACTACCATCTCCCAAGAGCACTAGAGCAAGTGAGGGGTCATTTTTACGTTTTTCATCAAGTCCCTGTTAATATGGGAGAACACTGTGTCTATGCTTAATGCACAATTCTCCTAAACACGAGAGTGAAGGTTTACAACTTTAGAATACTTTCCCACCAGGAGACTCGAACCCTAGCCAGCACAGAAGCTTTCCAGCAACTTGCATAACAGTTACGCCTTTAACCCACTGCACCACCGCTCAGACCCTTAAAAGAGATGGTAATTTCGGAGTATTTATACACACCAAAGACCACCATCTCCCAAGAGCACTAGAGCAAGTGAGAGGTCATTTTTACATTTCTCATCAAGTCCCTGCTAATATGGGAGAACACTGTGTCTATGCTTGATGCACAACTCTCCTAAACACGAGAGTGAAGTTATACAACTTTAGAACACTATCCCACCAGGAGACTCAAACCCTAGCCAGTACAGATGCCTTCCAGCAACTAGCAGACCAGGTACGCCTTTAACCCACTGCACCACAGCTCAGACCCTTAAAAGAGATGGTAATTTCGGAGTATTTATACACACCAAAGACCACCGTCTCCCAAGAGCACTAGAGCAAGTGAGAGGTCATTTTTACGTTTTTCATCATGTCCCTGCTAATATGGGAGAACACTGTGTCTATGCTTGATGCACAACTCTCTTAAATACGAGAGTGAAGTTATACAACTTTAGAACACTTTCCCACCAGGAGACTCGAACCCTAGCCAGCACAGAAGCCTTCCAGCAACTGGCATAACAGGTACGCCTTTAACTCACTGCACCACCGCTCAGACCCTTATAAGAGATGGTAATTTCGGAGTATTTATACACACCAAAGACCACCATCTCCCAAGAGCACTAGAGCAAGTGAGGGGTCATTTTTACGTTTTTCATCAAGTCCCTGTTAATATAAGAGAACACTGTGTGTATGCTTGATGCACAACTCTCCTAAACACGGGAGTGAAGTTATACAACTTTAGAACACTTTCCCACCAGGAGACTCGAACCCTAGCCAGCACAGAAGCCTTCCACCAACTGGCATAACAGGTACGCCTTTAACCCACTGCACCACCGCTCAGACCCTTAAAAGAGATGGTAATTTCGGAGTATTTATACACACCAAAGACCACCATCTCCCAAGAGCACTAGAGCCTGTGAGGGGTCATTTTTACGTTTTTCATCAAGTCCCTGTTAATATGGGAGAACACTGTGTCTATTCTTGATGCACAACTCTCCTAAACAAGTGAGGCCTCGTAGGGGCCTCACTTGTTTGGTGTGTATAAATACTCCGAAATTACCATCTCTTTTAAGGGTCTGAGCTGTGGTGCAGTGGGTTAAAGGCGTAGCTTTTTTGGGGCCTCGTAGCCTGCTGGATAGTGCGCAGGACTCGTAATTCTGTGGCGCGGGTTCGATTCCCGCACGAGGCAGAAACAAATGGGCAAAGTTTCTTTCACCCTGAATGCCCCTGTTACCTAGCAGTAAATAGGTACCTGGGAGTTAGTCAGCTGTCACGGGCTGCTTCCTGGGGGTGGAGGCCTGGTCGAGGACCGGGCCGCGGGGACACTAAAGCCCCGAAATCATCTCAAGATAACCTCAAGATATCACGAGAGTGAAATTATACAACTTTAGAACACTTTCCTACCAGGAGACTCGAACCCTAGCCAGCACAGAAGCCTTCCAGCAACTAGCATAACAGGTACGCCTTTAACCCACTGCACCACCGCTCAGACCCTTAAAAGAGATGGTAATTTCGGAGTATTTATACACACCAAAGACCACCATCTCCCAAGAGCACAAGAGCAAGTGAGAGGTCATTTTTACGTTTTTCATCAAGTCCCTGTTAGTATGGGAGAACACTGTGTCAATGCTTGATGCACAACTCTCCTAAACACGAGAGTGAAGTTATACAACTTTAGAACACTTTCCCACCAGGAGACTCGAACCCTAGCCAGCACAGAAGCCTTCCAGTAACTGGCATAACAGTTACGCCTTTAACCCACTGCACCACCGCTCAGACCCTTAAAAGAGATGGTAATTTCGGAGTATTTATACACACCAAAGACCACCATCTCCCAAGAGCACTAGAGCAAGTGAGGGGTCATTTTTACGTTTTTCATCAAGTCCCTGTTAATATGGGAGAACACTGTGTCTATGCTTAATGCACAATTCTCCTACACACGAGAGTGAAGGTTTACAACTTTAGAATACTTTCCCACCAGGAGACTCGAACCCTAGCCAGCACAGAAGCCTTCCAGCAACTTGCATAACAGTTACGCCTTTAACCCACTGCACCACCGCTCAGACCCTTAAAAGAGATGGTAATTTCGGAGTATTTATACACACCAAAGACCACCGTCTCCCAAGAGCACTAGAGCAAGTGAGGGGTCATTTTTACGTTTTTCATCAAGTCCCTGTTAATATGGGAGAACACTGTGTCTACGCTTGATGCACAACTCTCGAAAACACGAGAGTGAAGTTAAACAACTTTAGAACACTTTCCCACCAGGAGACTCGAACCCTAGCCAGCACAGAAGCCTTCCAGCAACTGGCATAACAGGTACACCTTTAACCCACTGCACCACCGCTCAGACCCTTAAAAGAGATGGTAATTTCGGAGTATTTATACACACCAAAGACCACCATCTCCCAAGAGCACTAGAGCAAGTGAGAGGTCATTTTTACGTTTTTCATCAAGTCCCTCTTAATATGGGAAAACACTGTGTCTATGCTTGATGCACAACTCTCTTAAACACGAGAGTTAAGTTATACAACTTTAGAACACTTTCCCACCAGGAGACTCGAACCCTAGCCAGCACAGAAGCCTTCCAGCAACTGGCATAACAGGTACGCTTTTAACCCACTGCACCACTGCTCAGACCCTTAAAAGAGATGGTAATTTCGGAGTATATATACACACCAAAGACCACCATCTCCCAAGAGCACTTGAGAAAGTGAGGGGTCATATTTACGTTTTTCATCAAGTCCCTGTTAATATGGGAGAACACTGTGTCTATGCTTGATGCACAACTCTCCTAAACACGAGAGTGAAGTTATACACCTTTAGAACACTTTCCCACCAGGAGACTCGAACCCTAGCCAGCATAGAAGCCTTCCAGCAACTGGCATAACAGGTACGCCTTTAACCCACTGCACCACCGCTCAGACCCTTAAAAGAGATGGTAATTTCGGAGTATTTATACACACCAAAGACCACCGTCTCCCAAGAGCACTAGAGCAAGTGAGAGGTCATTTTTACGTTTTTCATCATGTCCCTGCTAATATTTGTGAACACTGTGTCTATGCTTGATGCACAACTCTCCTAAACACGAGAGTGAATTTATACAACTTTAGAACACTTTCCCACCAGGAGACTCAAACCCTAGACAGCACAGATGCCTTCCAGCAACTGGCAGACCAGGTACGCCTTTAACCCACTGCACCACAGCTCAGACCCTTAAAAGAGATGGTAATTTCGGAGTATTTATACACACCAAAGACCACCATCTCCCAAGAGCACTAGAGCAAGTGAGGGGTCATTTTTACGTTTTTCATCAAGTCCCTGTTAATATGGGAGAACACTGTGTCTATGCTTAATGCACAATTCTCCTAAACACGAGAGTGAAGGTTTACAACTTTAGAATACTTTCCCACCAGGAGACTCGAACCCTAGCCAGCACAGAAGCCTTCCAGCAACTTGCATAACAGTTACGCCTTTAACCCACTGCACCACCGCTCAGACCCTTAAAAGAAATAGTAATTTCGGAGTATTTATACACACCAAAGACCACCATCTCCCAAGAGCACTAGAGCAAGTGAGGGGTCATTTTTACGTTTTTCATCAAGTCCCTGTTAATATGGGAGAACACTGTGTCTACGCTTGATGCACAACTCTCCAAAACACGAGAGTGAAGTTATACAACCTTAAAACACTTTCCCACCAGGAGACTCGAACCCTAGCCAGCACAGAAGCCTTCCAGCAACTGGCATAACAGGTACACCTTTAACCCACTGCACCACCGCTCAGACCCTTAAAAAAGATGGTAATTTCGGAGTATTTATACACACCAAAGACCACCATCTCCCAAGAGCACTAGAGCAAGTGAGAGGTCATTTTTACGTTTTTCATCAAGTCCCTGTTAATATGGGAGAACACTGTGTCTATGCTTGATGCACAACTCTCTTAAACACGAGAGTTAAGTTATACAACTTTAGAACACTTTCCCACCAGGAGACTCGAACCTTAGCCAGCACAGAAGCCTTCCAGCAACTGGCATAACAGGTACGCTTTTAACCCACTGCACCACCGCTCAGACCCTTAAAAGAGATGGTAATTTCAGAGTATATATACACACCAAAGACCACCATCTCCCAAGAGCACTTGAGAAAGTGAGGGGTCATTTTTACGTTTTTCATCAAGTCCCTGTTAATATGGGAGAACACTGTCTATGCTTGATGCACAACTCTCCTAAACACGAGAGTGAAGTTATACACCTTTAGAACACTTTCCCACCAGGAGACTCGAACCCTAGCCAGCATAGCAGCCTTCCAGCAACTGGCATAACAGGTACGCCTTTAACCCACTGCACCACCGCTCAGACCCTTAAAAGAGATGGTAATTTCGGAGTATTTATACACACCAAAGACCACCGTCTCCCAAGAGCACTAGAGCAAGTGAGAGGTCATTTTTACGTTTTTCATCATGTCACTGCTAATATTTGTGAACACTGTGTCTATGCTTGATGCACAACTCTCCTAAACACGAGAGTGAAGTTATACAACTTAAGAACACTTTCCCACCAGGAGACTCAAACCCTAGACAGCACAGATGCCTTCCAGCAACTGGCAGACCAGGTACGCCTTTAACCCACTGCACCACAGCTCAGACCCTTATAAGAGATGGTAATTTCGGAGTATTTATACACACCAAAGACCACCATCTCCCAAGAGCACTAGAGCAAGTGAGGGGTCATTTTTACGTTTTTCATCAAGTCCCTGTTAATATGGGAGAACACTGTGTCTATTCTTGATGCACAACTCTCCTAAACACGAGAGTGAAGTTATACAACTTTAGAACACTTTCCCACCAGGAGACACGAACCTTAGCCAGCACAGAAGCCTTCCAGCAACTAGCATAACAGGTACGCTTTTAACCCACTGCACCACCGCTCAGACCCTTAAAAGAGATGGTAATTTTGGAGTATATATACACACCAAAGATCACCATCTCCCAAGACAACTAGAGAAAGTGAGGGGTCATTTTTACGTTTTTCATCTAGTCCCTGTTAATATGGGAGAACACTGTGTCTATGCTTGATGCACAACTCTCCTAAACACGAGAGTAAAGTTATACAACTTTAGAACACTTTCCCACCAGGAGACTCGAACCCTAGCCAGCACAGAAGCCTTCCAGCAACTGGCATAACAGGTACGCCTTTAACCCACTGCACCACCGCTCAGACCCTTAAAAGAGATGGTAATTTCGGAGTATTTATACACACCAAAGTCCACCGTCTCCCAAGAGCACTAGAGCAAGTGAGAGGTCATTTTTACGTTTACTTAAGGGGATGATAAACGTTAAAATATTGCTTAATTCGATGATGTTTAGTACGAAACAGAATGCAAGAAAACTTGCTTAAAATGCAATATTATGCGAAAATCTGAGATATGGAGGCCAAATCACATATCGTGATACTACCTGAAATAGTATCGAAGTATTTGTAAAAATGAATATATTTACGTAATATCAAACTACATGAAAAACGTGAAAAAAGTCACTATTATACCAAATTTGAGGATTTTAACTTCGAATCATAAAGCGTGGTTTCGTATTATTTAGATCCAAGAAAAGACATATGACAATGTTGTTTCCAATACAAATGATAAAAATCAATGTGTTTACATTAGAATTACCTAAAATGTTCCTGATTTTCCGTTTATATTACCGATGGAAGATGTACACGTAAAACCGCTCTATTCCGGTTGAAAGTCAATATATGCAATAAAAACCGAACTTCTTCCTTTTTCAATATCTTAATCAGTATTTCAACGAGAAACAAATAGATGATTGAAAATGAAGTATTTAAGGTTATTATCTAATCAATTACGTGTTTGTATCATTTTTATCGTATATTTAATGAATTAACAACAATAAACTGAAAATTCACAAAAACGTTTAAAAACGGCAAAATATTGCCTGATTCGATGATATTTTGTTTAAATCACTTACAGGAAAAGGGGATGATAAACGTCAAAATATTGCTAAATTCGATAATGTTTAGTACGAAACAAAATGCAGGAAAACTTGCTTAAAATGCAATATTATGCGAAAATCTGAGATATGAAGGCCAAATCACATATCGTGATACAACATGAAATAGTATCGAAATATTGGTAAAAATGAATATATTTACGTAATATCAAACTACATGAAAAACGTGAAAAAGTCACTATTATACCAAATTTGAGGATTTTAACTTCGAATCATAAGTGTGGTTTCGTATTATTTAGATCCAAGAAAAGACATATGACAATGTTGTTTCCAATACAAATGATAAAAATCAATGTGTTTTCTTAGAATTAACTAAAATGTTCCTGATTTTCCGTTTATATTACCGATGGAAGATGTATACGTAAAACTGCTCTATTCCGGCTGAAACGTCGATATATGCAATAAAAACCGAACTTCTCCCTTTTTCAATATATTACTCAGTATTTTAACGAGAAACAAATAGTTGATTGAAAATGAGGTATTTATGGTTAATTTCTAATCAATTACGTGTTTGCATCATTTTTATCGTATATTTAATGAATTAACAACAATAAACTGAAAATTCACATAAACGTTGAAAAACGGCAAAAATATTGCCTAATTCGATGATATTTTGTTTAAATCACATAAAGGAAAAGGGGATGATAAACGCCAAAATATTGCTAAATTCAATGATGTTTAGTACGAAACAAAATGCAAGAAAACTTGCTTAAACTGCAATATTATGCGAAAATCTGATATATGAAGGCCAAATCACATATCGTGATACTACATGAAATATTATCGAAATATTGGTAAAAATGAATATATTTACAGAATATGAAAAACGGCTACATGAAAAACGTGAAAAAAATCACTATTATACCAAATTTGAGGATTTTAACTTCGAATCATAAAGCGACGTTTGGTATTATTTAGATCCAAGAAAAGACATATGACAATGTTGTTTCCAATACAAAAGATAAAAATCAATGTGTTTACATTAGAATTAACTAAAATGTTCCTGATTTTCCGTTTATATTACCGATGGAAGATGTACACGTAAAACCGCTCTATTCCGGTTGAAACGTCGATATATGCAATAAAAACCGAACTTCTCCCCTTTTCAATATCTTACTCAGTATTTCAACAAGAAACAATTAGATGATTGAAAATGAAGTATTTAAGGTTATTATCTAATCAATTACGTGTTTGTATCATTTTTATCGTACATTTAATGAATTAATACCAATAAACTGAAAATTCACAAAAACGTTTAAAAACGGCAAAATATTGCCTGATTCGATGATATTTTGTTTAAATCACTTACAGGAAAAGGGGATGATAAACGTCAAAATATTGATAAATTCGATGATGTTTAGTACGAAACAAAATGCAAGAAAACTTGCTTAAAATGCAATATTATGCGATAATCTGAGATATGAAGGCCAAATCACATATCGTGATACAACATGAAATAGTATCGAAATATTGGTAAAAATGAATATATTTACGTAATATCAAACTACTTGAAAAACGTGAAAAAGTCACTATTATACCAAATTTGAGGATTTTAACTTCGAATCATAAGCGGGGTTTCGTATTATTTAGATCCAAGAAAAGACATATGACAATGTTGTTTCCAATACAAATGATAAAAATCAATGTGTTTTCTTAGAATTAACTAAAATGTTCCTGATTTTCCGTTTATATTACCGATGGAAGATGTACACGTAAAACTGCTCTATTCCGGCTGAAACGTCGATATATGCAATAAAAACCGAACTTCTCCCTTTTTCAATATATTACTCAGTATTTTAACGAGAAACAAATAGTTGATTGAAAATGAGGTATTTATGGTTAATTTCTAATCAATTACGTGTTTGCATCATTTTTATCGTATATTTAATGAATTAACAACAATAAACTGAAAATTCACAAAAACGTTGAAAAACGGCAAAAATATTGCCTAATTCGATGATATTTTGTTTAAATCACATAAAGGAAAAGGGGATGATAAACGTCAAAATATTGCTAAATTCAATGATGTGTAGTACGAAACAAAATGCAAGAAAACTTGCTTAAACTGCAATATTATGCGAAAATCTGATATATGAAGGCCAAATCACATATCGTGATACTACATGAAATAGTATCGAAATATTGGTAAAAATGAATATATTTACGTAATATGAAAAACGGCTACATGAAAAACGTGAAAAAGTCACTATTATACCAAATTTGAGGATTTTAACTTCGAATCATAAAGCGACGTTTGGTATTATTTAGATCCAAGAAAAGACATATGACAATGTTGTTTCCAATACAACAGATAAAAATCAATGTGTTTACATTAGAATTAACTAAAATGTTCCTGATTTTCCGTTTATATTACCGATGGAAGATGTAGACGTAAAACCGCTCTATTCCGGTTGAAACGTCGATATATGCAATAAAAACCGAACTTCTCCCCTTTTCAATATCTTACTCAGTATTTCAACGAGAAACAATTAGATGTTTGAAAATGAAGTATTTAAGGTTATTATCTAATCAATTACGTGTTTGTATCATTTTTATCGTACATTTAATGAATTAATACCAATAAACTGAAAATTCACAAAAACGTTTAAAAACGGCAAAATATTGCCTGATTCGATGATATTTTGTTTAAATCACTTACAGGAAAAGGGGATGATAAACGTCAAAATATTGCTAAATTCGATGATGTTTAGTACGAAACAAAATGCAAGAAAACTTGCTTAAAATGCAATATTATGCGAAAATCTGAGATATAAAGGCCAAATCACATATCGTGATAACATGAAATAGTATCGAAATATAGGTAAAAATGAATATATTTACGTAATATCAAACTACATGAAAAACGTGAAAAAAGTCACTATTATACCTAATTTGAGGATTTTAACTTCGAATCATAAAGCGACGTTTGGTATTATTTAGATCCAAGAAAAGACATATGACAATGTTGTTTCCAATACAAAAGATAAAAATCAATGTGTTTACATTAGAATTAACTAAAATGTTCCTGATTATTCGTTTATATTACCGATGGAAGATAAACACGTAAAACCGCTCTATTCCGGTTGAAACGTCGATATATGCAATAAAATCCGAACTTCTCCCTTTTCAATATCTTACTCAATATTTCAACGAGAAACAAATAGATGATTGAAAATGAAGTATTTAAGGTTATTATCTAATCAATTACGTGTTTGTATCATTTTTATCGTATATTTAATGAATTAATACATATAAACTGAAGATTCACAAAAACGTTTAAAAACGGCAAAATATTGCCTAATTCGATGATATTTTCCTTAAATCACTTACAGGAAAAGGGGATGATAAACGTTAAAATATTGCTAAATTCGATGATGTTTAGTACGAAACAGAATGCAAGAAAACTTGCTTAAAATGCAATATTATGCGAAAATCTGAGATATGGAGGCCAAATCACATATCGTGATACAACATGAAATAGTATCGAAATATTGGTAAAAATGAATATATTTACGTAATATCAAACTACATGAAAAACGTGAAAAAGTCACTATTATACCAAATTTGAGGATTTTAACTTCGAATCATAAGCGTGGTTTCGTATTATTTAGATCCAAGAAAAGACATATGACAATGTTGTTTCCAATACAAATGATAAAAATCAATGTGTTTTCTTAGAATTAACTAAAATGTTCCTGATTTTCCGTTTATATTACCGATGGAAGATGTACACGTAAAACTGCTCTATTCCGGCTGAAACGTCGATATATGCAATAAAAACCGAACTTCTCCCTTTTTCAATATATTACTCAGTATTTTAACGAGAAACAAATAGTTGATTGAAAATGAGGTATTTATGGTTAATTTCTAATCAATTACGTGTTTGCATCATTTTTATCGTATATTTAATGAATTAACAACAATAAACTGAAAATTCACAAAAACGTTGAAAAACGGCAAAAATATTGCCTAATTCGATGATATTTTGTTTAAATCACATAAAGGAAAAGGGGATGATAAACGTCAAAATATTGCTAAATTCAATGATGTGTAGTACGAAACAAAATGCAAGAAAACTTGCTTAAACTGCAATATTATGCGAAAATCTGATATATGAAGGCCAAATCACATATCGTGATACTACATGAAATAGTATCGCAATATTGGTAAAAATGAATATATTTACGTAATATGAAAAACGGCTACATGAAAAACGTGAAAAAGTCACTATTATACCAAATTTGAGGATTTTAACTTCGAATCATAAAGCGACGTTTGGTATTATTTAGATCCAAGAAAAGACATATGACAATGTTGTTTCCAATACAACAGATAAAAATCAATGTGTTTACATTAGAATTAACTAAAATGTTCCTGATTTTCCGTTTATATTACCGATGGAAGATGAACACGTAAAACCGCTCTATTCCGGTTGAAACGTCGATATATGCAATAAAAACCGAACTTCTCCCCTTTTCAATATCTTACTCAGTATTTCAACGAGAAACAATTAGATGATTGAAAATGAAGTATTTAAGGTTATTATCTAATCAATTACGTGTTTGTATCATTTTTATCGTACATTTAATGAATTAATACCAATAAACTGAAAATTCACAAAAACGTTTAAAAACGGCAAAATATTGCCTGATTCGATGATATTTTGTTTAAATCACTTACAGGAAAAGGGGATGATAAACGTCAAAATATTGCTAAATTCGATGATGTTTAGTACGAAACAAAATGCAAGAAAACTTGCTTAAAATGCAATATTATGCGAAAATCTGAGATATGAAGGCCAAATCACATAAAGTGATACAACATGAAATAGTATCGAAATATAGGTAAAAATGAATATATTTACGTAATATCAAACTACATGAAAAACGTGAAAAAAGTCACTATTATACCAAATTTGAGGATTTTAACTTCGAATCATAAAGCGTGGTTTCGTATTATTTAGATCCAAGAAAAGACATATGACAATGTTGTTTCCAATACAAATGATAAAAATCAATGTGTTTACATTAGAATTACCTAAAATGTTCCTGATTTTCCGTTTATATTACCGATGGAAGATGTACACGTAAAACCGCTCTATTCCGGTTGAAAGTCAATATATGCAATAAAAACCGAACTTCTTCCTTTTTCAATATCTTAATCAGTATTTCAACGAGAAACAAATAGATGATTGAAAATGAAGTATTTAAGGTTATTATCTAATCAATTACGTGTTTGTATCATTTTTATCGTATATTTAATGAATTAACAACAATAAACTGAAAATTCACAAAAACGTTTAAAAACGGCAAAATATTGCCTGATTCGATGATATTTTGTTTAAATCACTTACAGGAAAAGGGGATGATAAACGTCAAAATATTGCTAAATTCGATAATGTTTAGTACGAAACAAAATGCAGGAAAACTTGCTTAAAATGCAATATTATGCGAAAATCTGAGATATGAAGGCCAAATCACATATCGTGATACAACATGAAATAGTATCGAAATATTGGTAAAAATGAATATATTTACGTAATATCAAACTACATGAAAAACGTGAAAAAGTCACTATTATACCAAATTTGAGGATTTTAACTTCGAATCATAAGTGTGGTTTCGTATTATTAAGATCCAAGAAAAGACATATGACAATGTTGTTTCCAATACAAATGATAAAAATCAATGTGTTTTCTTAGAATTAACTAAAATGTTCCTGATTTTCCGTTTATATTACCGATGGAAGATGTATACGTAAAACTGCTCTATTCCGGCTGAAACGTCGATATATGCAATAAAAACCGAACTTCTCCCTTTTTCAATATATTACTCAGTATTTTAACGAGAAACAAATAGTTGATTGAAAATGAGGTATTTATGGTTAATTTCTAATCAATTACGTGTTTGCATCATTTTTATCGTATATTTAATGAATTAACAACAATAAACTGAAAATTCACATAAACGTTGAAAAACGGCAAAAATATTGCCTAATTCGATGATATTTTGTTTAAATCACATAAAGGAAAAGGGGATGATAAACGCCAAAATATTGCTAAATTCAATGATGTTTAGTACGAAACAAAATGCAAGAAAACTTGCTTAAACTGCAATATTATGCGAAAATCTGATATATGAAGGCCAAATCACATATCGTGATACTACATGAAATATTATCGAAATATTGGTAAAAATGAATATATTTACAGAATATGAAAAACGGCTACATGAAAAACGTGAAAAAAATCACTATTATACCAAATTTGAGGATTTTAACTTCGAATCATAAAGCGACGTTTGGTATTATTTAGATCCAAGAAAAGACATATGACAATGTTGTTTCCAATACAAAAGATAAAAATCAATGTGTTTACATTAGAATTAACTAAAATGTTCCTGATTTTCCGTTTATATTACCGATGGAAGATGTACACGTAAAACCGCTCTATTCCGGTTGAAACGTCGATATATGCAATAAAAACCGAACTTCTCCCCTTTTCAATATCTTACTCAGTATTTCAACAAGAAACAATTAGATGATTGAAAATGAAGTATTTAAGGTTATTATCTAATCAATTACGTGTTTGTATCGTTTTTATCGTACATTTAATGAATTAATACCAATAAACTGAAAATTCACAAAAACGTTTAAAAACGGCAAAATATTGCCTGATTCGATGATATTTTGTTTAAATCACTTACAGGAAAAGGGGATGATAAACGTCAAAATATTGATAAATTCGATGATGTTTAGTACGAAACAAAATGCAAGAAAACTTGCTTAAAATGCAATATTATGCGATAATCTGAGATATGAAGGCCAAATCACATATCGTGATACAACATGAAATAGTATCGAAATATTGGTAAAAATGAATATATTTACGTAATATCAAACTACTTGAAAAACGTGAAAAAGTCACTATTATACCAAATTTGAGGATTTTAACTTCGAATCATAAGCGGGGTTTCGTATTATTTAGATCCAAGAAAAGACATATGACAATGTTGTTTCCAATACAAATGATAAAAATCAATGTGTTTTCTTAGAATTAACTAAAATGTTCCTGATTTTCCGTTTATATTACCGATGGAAGATGTACACGTAAAACTGCTCTATTCCGGCTGAAACGTCGATATATGCAATAAAAACCGAACTTCTCCCTTTTTCAATATATTACTCAGTATTTTAACGAGAAACAAATAGTTGATTGAAAATGAGGTATTTATGGTTAATTTCTAATCAATTACGTGTTTGCATCATTTTTATCGTATATTTAATGAATTAACAACAATAAACTGAAAATTCACAAAAACGTTGAAAAACGGCAAAAATATTGCCTAATTCGATGATATTTTGTTTAAATCACATAAAGGAAAAGGGGATGATAAACGTCAAAATATTGCTAAATTCAATGATGTGTAGTACGAAACAAAATGCAAGAAAACTTGCTTAAACTGCAATATTATGCGAAAATCTGATATATGAAGGCCAAATCACATATCGTGATACTACATGAAATATTATCGAAATATTGGTAAAAATGAATATATTTACAGAATATGAAAAACGGCTACATGAAAAACGTGAAAAAAATCACTATTATACCAAATTTGAGGATTTTAACTTCGAATCATAAAGCGACGTTTGGTATTATTTAGATCCAAGAAAAGACATATGACAATGTTGTTTCCAATACAAAAGATAAAAATCAATGTGTTTACATTAGAATTAACTAAAATGTTCCTGATTTTCCGTTTATATTACCGATGGAAGATGTACACGTAAAACCGCTCTATTCCGGTTGAAACGTCGATATATGCAATAAAAACCGAACTTCTCCCCTTTTCAATATCTTACTCAGTATTTCAACAAGAAACAATTAGATGATTGAAAATGAAGTATTTAAGGTTATTATCTAATCAATTACGTGTTTGTATCATTTTTATCGTACATTTAATGAATTAATACCAATAAACTGAAAATTCACAAAAACGTTTAAAAACGGCAAAATATTGCCTGATTCGATGATATTTTGTTTAAATCACTTACAGGAAAAGGGGATGATAAACGTCAAAATATTGATAAATTCGATGATGTTTAGTACGAAACAAAATGCAAGAAAACTTGCTTAAAATGCAATATTATGCGATAATCTGAGATATGAAGGCCAAATCACATATCGTGATACAACATGAAATAGTATCGAAATATTGGTAAAAATGAATATATTTACGTAATATCAAACTACTTGAAAAACGTGAAAAAGTCACTATTATACCAAATTTGAGGATTTTAACTTCGAATCATAAGCGGGGTTTCGTATTATTTAGATCCAAGAAAAGACATATGACAATGTTGTTTCCAATACAAATGATAAAAATCAATGTGTTTTCTTAGAATTAACTAAAATGTTCCTGATTTTCCGTTTATATTACCGATGGAAGATGTACACGTAAAACTGCTCTATTCCGGCTGAAACGTCGATATATGCAATAAAAACCGAACTTCTCCCTTTTTCAATATATTACTCAGTATTTTAACGAGAAACAAATAGTTGATTGAAAATGAGGTATTTATGGTTAATTTCTAATCAATTACGTGTTTGCATCATTTTTATCGTATATTTAATGAATTAACAACAATAAACTGAAAATTCACAAAAACGTTGAAAAACGGCAAAAATATTGCCTAATTCGATGATATTTTGTTTAAATCACATAAAGGAAAAGGGGATGATAAACGTCAAAATATTGCTAAATTCAATGATGTGTAGTACGAAACAAAATGCAAGAAAACTTGCTTAAACTGCAATATTATGCGAAAATCTGATATATGAAGGCCAAATCACATATCGTGATACTACATGAAATAGTATCGAAATATTGGTAAAAATGAATATATTTACGTAATATGAAAAACGGCTACATGAAAAACGTGAAAAAGTCACTATTATACCAAATTTGAGGATTTTAACTTCGAATCATAAAGCGACGTTTGGTATTATTTAGATCCAAGAAAAGACATATGACAATGTTGTTTCCAATACAACAGATAAAAATCAATGTGTTTACATTAGAATTAACTAAAATGTTCCTGATTTTCCGTTTATATTACCGATGGAAGATGTAGACGTAAAACCGCTCTATTCCGGTTGAAACGTCGATATATGCAATAAAAACCGAACTTCTCCCCTTTTCAATATCTTACTCAGTATTTCAACGAGAAACAATTAGATGTTTGAAAATGAAGTATTTAAGGTTATTATCTAATCAATTACGTGTTTGTATCATTTTTATCGTACATTTAATGAATTAATACCAATAAACTGAAAATTCACAAAAACGTTTAAAAACGGCAAAATATTGCCTGATTCGATGATATTTTGTTTAAATCACTTACAGGAAAAGGGGATGATAAACGTCAAAATATTGCTAAATTCGATGATGTTTAGTACGAAACAAAATGCAAGAAAACTTGCTTAAAATGCAATATTATGCGAAAATCTGAGATATAAAGGCCAAATCACATATCGTGATAACATGAAATAGTATCGAAATATAGGTAAAAATGAATATATTTACGTAATATCAAACTACATGAAAAACGTGAAAAAAGTCACTATTATACCTAATTTGAGGATTTTAACTTCGAATCATAAAGCGACGTTTGGTATTATTTAGATCCAAGAAAAGACATATGACAATGTTGTTTCCAATACAAAAGATAAAAATCAATGTGTTTACATTAGAATTAACTAAAATGTTCCTGATTATTCGTTTATATTACCGATGGAAGATAAACACGTAAAACCGCTCTATTCCGGTTGAAACGTCGATATATGCAATAAAATCCGAACTTCTCCCTTTTCAATATCTTACTCAATATTTCAACGAGAAACAAATAGATGATTGAAAATGAAGTATTTAAGGTTATTATCTAATCAATTACGTGTTTGTATCATTTTTATCGTATATTTAATGAATTAATACATATAAACTGAAGATTCACAAAAACGTTTAAAAACGGCAAAATATTGCCTAATTCGATGATATTTTCCTTAAATCACTTACAGGAAAAGGGGATGATAAACGTTAAAATATTGCTAAATTCGATGATGTTTAGTACGAAACAGAATGCAAGAAAACTTGCTTAAAATGCAATATTATGCGAAAATCTGAGATATGGAGGCCAAATCACATATCGTGATACAACATGAAATAGTATCGAAATATTGGTAAAAATGAATATATTTACGTAATATCAAACTACATGAAAAACGTGAAAAAGTCACTATTATACCAAATTTGAGGATTTTAACTTCGAATCATAAGCGTGGTTTCGTATTATTTAGATCCAAGAAAAGACATATGACAATGTTGTTTCCAATACAAATGATAAAAATCAATGTGTTTTCTTAGAATTAACTAAAATGTTCCTGATTTTCCGTTTATATTACCGATGGAAGATGTACACGTAAAACTGCTCTATTCCGGCTGAAACGTCGATATATGCAATAAAAACCGAACTTCTCCCTTTTTCAATATATTACTCAGTATTTTAACGAGAAACAAATAGTTGATTGAAAATGAGGTATTTATGGTTAATTTCTAATCAATTACGTGTTTGCATCATTTTTATCGTATATTTAATGAATTAACAACAATAAACTGAAAATTCACAAAAACGTTGAAAAACGGCAAAAATATTGCCTAATTCGATGATATTTTGTTTAAATCACATAAAGGAAAAGGGGATGATAAACGTCAAAATATTGCTAAATTCAATGATGTGTAGTACGAAACAAAATGCAAGAAAACTTGCTTAAACTGCAATATTATGCGAAAATCTGATATATGAAGGCCAAATCACATATCGTGATACTACATGAAATAGTATCGCAATATTGGTAAAAATGAATATATTTACGTAATATGAAAAACGGCTACATGAAAAACGTGAAAAAGTCACTATTATACCAAATTTGAGGATTTTAACTTCGAATCATAAAGCGACGTTTGGTATTATTTAGATCCAAGAAAAGACATATGACAATGTTGTTTCCAATACAACAGATAAAAATCAATGTGTTTACATTAGAATTAACTAAAATGTTCCTGATTTTCCGTTTATATTACCGATGGAAGATGAACACGTAAAACCGCTCTATTCCGGTTGAAACGTCGATATATGCAATAAAAACCGAACTTCTCCCCTTTTCAATATCTTACTCAGTATTTCAACGAGAAACAATTAGATGATTGAAAATGAAGTATTTAAGGTTATTATCTAATCAATTACGTGTTTGTATCATTTTTATCGTACATTTAATGAATTAATACCAATAAACTGAAAATTCACAAAAACGTTTAAAAACGGCAAAATATTGCCTGATTCGATGATATTTTGTTTAAATCACTTACAGGAAAAGGGGATGATAAACGTCAAAATATTGCTAAATTCGATGATGTTTAGTACGAAACAAAATGCAAGAAAACTTGCTTAAAATGCAATATTATGCGAAAATCTGAGATATGAAGGCCAAATCACATAAAGTGATACAACATGAAATAGTATCGAAATATAGGTAAAAATGAATATATTTACGTAATATCAAACTACATGAAAAACGTGAAAAAAGTCACTATTATACCAAATTTGAGGATTTTAACTTCGAATCATAAAGCGTGGTTTCGTATTATTTAGATCCAAGAAAAGACATATGACAATGTTGTTTCCAATACAAATGATAAAAATCAATGTGTTTACATTAGAATTACCTAAAATGTTCCTGATTTTCCGTTTATATTACCGATGGAAGATGTACACGTAAAACCGCTCTATTCCGGTTGAAAGTCAATATATGCAATAAAAACCGAACTTCTTCCTTTTTCAATATCTTAATCAGTATTTCAACGAGAAACAAATAGATGATTGAAAATGAAGTATTTAAGGTTATTATCTAATCAATTACGTGTTTGTATCATTTTTATCGTATATTTAATGAATTAACAACAATAAACTGAAAATTCACAAAAACGTTTAAAAACGGCAAAATATTGCCTGATTCGATGATATTTTGTTTAAATCACTTACAGGAAAAGGGGATGATAAACGTCAAAATATTGCTAAATTCGATAATGTTTAGTACGAAACAAAATGCAGGAAAACTTGCTTAAAATGCAATATTATGCGAAAATCTGAGATATGAAGGCCAAATCACATATCGTGATACAACATGAAATAGTATCGAAATATTGGTAAAAATGAATATATTTACGTAATATCAAACTACATGAAAAACGTGAAAAAGTCACTATTATACCAAATTTGAGGATTTTAACTTCGAATCATAAGTGTGGTTTCGTATTATTAAGATCCAAGAAAAGACATATGACAATGTTGTTTCCAATACAAATGATAAAAATCAATGTGTTTTCTTAGAATTAACTAAAATGTTCCTGATTTTCCGTTTATATTACCGATGGAAGATGTATACGTAAAACTGCTCTATTCCGGCTGAAACGTCGATATATGCAATAAAAACCGAACTTCTCCCTTTTTCAATATATTACTCAGTATTTTAACGAGAAACAAATAGTTGATTGAAAATGAGGTATTTATGGTTAATTTCTAATCAATTACGTGTTTGCATCATTTTTATCGTATATTTAATGAATTAACAACAATAAACTGAAAATTCACATAAACGTTGAAAAACGGCAAAAATATTGCCTAATTCGATGATATTTTGTTTAAATCACATAAAGGAAAAGGGGATGATAAACGCCAAAATATTGCTAAATTCAATGATGTTTAGTACGAAACAAAATGCAAGAAAACTTGCTTAAACTGCAATATTATGCGAAAATCTGATATATGAAGGCCAAATCACATATCGTGATACTACATGAAATATTATCGAAATATTGGTAAAAATGAATATATTTACAGAATATGAAAAACGGCTACATGAAAAACGTGAAAAAAATCACTATTATACCAAATTTGAGGATTTTAACTTCGAATCATAAAGCGACGTTTGGTATTATTTAGATCCAAGAAAAGACATATGACAATGTTGTTTCCAATACAAAAGATAAAAATCAATGTGTTTACATTAGAATTAACTAAAATGTTCCTGATTTTCCGTTTATATTACCGATGGAAGATGTACACGTAAAACCGCTCTATTCCGGTTGAAACGTCGATATATGCAATAAAAACCGAACTTCTCCCCTTTTCAATATCTTACTCAGTATTTCAACAAGAAACAATTAGATGATTGAAAATGAAGTATTTAAGGTTATTATCTAATCAATTACGTGTTTGTATCGTTTTTATCGTACATTTAATGAATTAATACCAATAAACTGAAAATTCACAAAAACGTTTAAAAACGGCAAAATATTGCCTGATTCGATGATATTTTGTTTAAATCACTTACAGGAAAAGGGGATGATAAACGTCAAAATATTGATAAATTCGATGATGTTTAGTACGAAACAAAATGCAAGAAAACTTGCTTAAAATGCAATATTATGCGATAATCTGAGATATGAAGGCCAAATCACATATCGTGATACAACATGAAATAGTATCGAAATATTGGTAAAAATGAATATATTTACGTAATATCAAACTACTTGAAAAACGTGAAAAAGTCACTATTATACCAAATTTGAGGATTTTAACTTCGAATCATAAGCGGGGTTTCGTATTATTTAGATCCAAGAAAAGACATATGACAATGTTGTTTCCAATACAAATGATAAAAATCAATGTGTTTTCTTAGAATTAACTAAAATGTTCCTGATTTTCCGTTTATATTACCGATGGAAGATGTACACGTAAAACTGCTCTATTCCGGCTGAAACGTCGATATATGCAATAAAAACCGAACTTCTCCCTTTTTCAATATATTACTCAGTATTTTAACGAGAAACAAATAGTTGATTGAAAATGAGGTATTTATGGTTAATTTCTAATCAATTACGTGTTTGCATCATTTTTATCGTATATTTAATGAATTAACAACAATAAACTGAAAATTCACAAAAACGTTGAAAAACGGCAAAAATATTGCCTAATTCGATGATATTTTGTTTAAATCACATAAAGGAAAAGGGGATGATAAACGTCAAAATATTGCTAAATTCAATGATGTGTAGTACGAAACAAAATGCAAGAAAACTTGCTTAAACTGCAATATTATGCGAAAATCTGATATATGAAGGCCAAATCACATATCGTGATACTACATGAAATAGTATCGAAATATTGGTAAAAATGAATATATTTACGTAATATGAAAAACGGCTACATGAAAAACGTGAAAAAGTCACTATTATACCAAATTTGAGGATTTTAACTTCGAATCATAAAGCGACGTTTGGTATTATTTAGATCCAAGAAAAGACATATGACAATGTTGTTTCCAATACAACAGATAAAAATCAATGTGTTTACATTAGAATTAACTAAAATGTTCCTGATTTTCCGTTTATATTACCGATGGAAGATGTACACGTAAAACCGCTCTATTCCGGTTGAAACGTCGATATATGCAATAAAAACCGAACTTCTCCCCTTTTCCATATCTTACTCAGTATTTCAACGAGAAACAATTAGATGATTGAAAATGAAGTATTTAAGGTTATTATCTAATCAATTACGTGTTTGTATCATTTTTATCGTACATTTAATGAATTAATACCAATAAACTGAAAATTCACAAAAACGTTTAAAAACGGCAAAATATTGCCTGATTCGATGATATTTTGTTTAAATCACTTACAGGAAAAGGGGATGATAAACGTCAAAATATTGCTAAATTCGATGATGTTTAGTACGAAACAAAATGCAAGAAAACTTGCTTAAAATGCAATATTATGCGAAAATCTGAGATATGAAGGCCAAATCACATATCGTGATAACATGAAATAGTATCGAAATATAGGTAAAAATGAATATATTTACGTAATATCAAACTACATGAAAAACGTGAAAAAAGTCACTATTATACCTAATTTGAGGATTTTAACTTCGAATCATAAAGCGACGTTTGGTATTATTTAGATCCAAGAAAAGACATATGACAATGTTGTTTCCAATACAAAAGATAAAAATCAATGTGTTTACATTAGAATTAACTAAAATGTTCCTGATTATTCGTTTATATTACCGATGGAAGATAAACACGTAAAACCGCTCTATTCCGGTTGAAACGTCGATATATGCAATAAAATCCGAACTTCTCCCTTTTCAATATCTTACTCAGTATTTCAACGAGAAACAAATAGATGATTGAAAATGAAGTATTTAAGGTTATTATCTAATCAATTACGTGTTTGTATCATTTTTATCGTATATTTAATGAATTAATACATATAAACTGAAAATTCACAAAAACGTTTAAAAACGGCAAAATATTGCCTAATTCGATGATATTTTCCTTAAATCACTTACAGGAAAAGGGGATGACAAACGTTAAAATATTGCTAAATTCGATGATGTTTAGTACGAAACAGAATGCAAGAAAACTTGCTTAAAATGCAATATTATGCGAAAATCTGAGATATGGAGGCCAAATCACATATCGTGATACAACATGAAATAGTATCGAAATATTGGTAAAAATGAATATATTTACGTAATATCAAACTACATGAAAAACGTGAAAAAGTCACTATTATACCAAATTTGAGGATTTTAACTTCGAATCATAAGCGTGGTTTCGTATTATTTAGATCCAAGAAAAGACATATGACAATGTTGTTTCCAATACAAATGATAAAAATCAATGTGTTTTCTTAGAATTAACTAAAATGTTCCTGATTTTCCGTTTATATTACCGATGGAAGATGTACACGTAAAACTGCTCTATTCCGGCTGAAACGTCGATATATGCAATAAAAACCGAACTTCTCCCTTTTTCAATATATTACTCAGTATTTTAACGAGAAACAAATAGCTGATTGAAAATGAGGTATTTATGGTTAATTTCTAATCAATTACGTGTTTGCATCATTTTTATCGTATATTTAATGAATTAACAACAATAAACTGAAAATTCACAAAAACGTTGAAAAACGGCAAAAATATTGCCTAATTCGATGATATTTTGTTTAAATCACATAAAGGAAAAGGGGATGATAAACGTCAAAATATTGCTAAATTCAATGATGTGTAGTACGAAACAAAATGCAAGAAAACTTGCTTAAACTGCAATATTATGCGAAAATCTGATATATGAAGGCCAAATCACATATCGTGATACTACATGAAATAGTATCGAAATATTGGTAAAAATGAATATATTTACGTAATATGAAAAACGGCTACATGAAAAACGTGAAAAAGTCACTATTATACCAAATTTGAGGATTTTAACTTCGAATCATAAAGCGACGTTTGGTATTATTTAGATCCAAGAAAAGACATATGACAATGTTGTTTCCAATACAACAGATAAAAATCAATGTGTTTACATTAGAATTAACTAAAACGTTCCTGATTTTCCGTTTATATTACCGATGGAAGATGAACACGTAAAACCGCTCTATTCCGGTTGAAACGTCGATATATGCAATAAAAACCGAACTTCTCCCCTTTTCAATATCTTACTCAGTATTTCAACGAGAAACAATTAGATGATTGAAAATGAAGTATTTAAGGTTATTATCTAATCAATTACGTGTTTGTATCATTTTTATCGTACATTTAATGAATTAATACCAATAAACTGAAAATTCACAAAAACGTTTAAAAACGGCAAAATATTGCCTGATTCGATGATATTTTGTTTAAATCACTTACAGGAAAAGGGGATGATAAACGTCAAAATATTGCTAAATTCGATGATGTTTAGTACGAAACAAAATGCAAGAAAACTTGCTTAAAATGCAATATTATGCGAAAATCTGAGATATGGAGGCCAAATCACATATCGTGATACTACATGAAATAGTATCGAAGTATTTGTAAAAATGAATATATTTACGTAATATCAAACTACATGAAAAACGTGAAAAAAGTCACTAATGTACCAAATTTGAGGATTTTAACTTCGAATCATAAAGCGAGGTTTCGTATTATTTAGATCCAAGAAAAGACATATGACAATGTTGTTTCCAATACAAAAGATAAAAATCAATGTGTTTTCATTAGAATTAACTAAAATGTTCCTGATTTTCCGTTTATATTACCGATGGAAGATGTACACGTAAAACCGCTCTATTCCGGTTGAAACGTCAATATATGTAATAAAAACCGAACTTCTCCCTTTTTCAATATCTTACTCAGTATTTCAACGAGAAACAAATAGATGATTGAAAATGAAGTATATAAGGTTATTACCTAATCAATTACGTGTTTGTATCATTTTTATCGTATATTTAATGAATTAATACCAATAAACTGAATATTCACAACAACGTTTAAAAACGGCAAAACATTGCCTGATTCGATGATATTTTGTTTAAATCACTTACAGGAAAAGGGGATGATAAACGTCAAAATATTGCTAAATTCGATGATGTTTAGTACGAAACAAAATGCAAGAAAACTTGCTTAAAATGCAATATTATGTGAAAATCTGAGATATGAAGGCCAAATCACATAAAGTAACATGAAATAGTATCGAAATATAGGTAAAAATGAATATATTTACGTAATATCAAACTACATGAAAAACGTGAAAAAAGTCACTATTATACCAAATTTGAGGATTATAACTTCGAATCATAAAGCGTGGTTTCGTATTATTTAGATCCAAGAAAAGACATATGACAATGTTGTTTCCAATACAAATGATAAAAATCAATGTGTTTTCATTAGAATTAACTAAAATGTTCCTGATTTTCCATTTATATTACCGATGGAAGATGTACACGTAAAACCGCTCTATTCCGGTTGAAACGTCGATATATGCAATAAAAACCGAACTTCTCCCCTTTTCAATATCTTACTCAGTATTTCAACGAGAAACAATTAGATGATTGAAAATGAAGTATTTAAGGTTATTATCTAATCAATTACGTGTTTGTATCATTTTTATCGTACATTTAATGAATTAATACCAATAAACTGAAAATTCACAAAAACGTTTAAAAACGGCAAAATATTGCCTGATTCGATGATATTTTGTTTAAATCACTTACAGGAAAAGGGGATGATAAACGTCAAAATATTGCTAAATTCGATGATGTTTAGTACGAAACAAAATGC
The DNA here is from genome assembly GCF_040958095.1 of Procambarus clarkii. Taxonomy (NCBI): domain Eukaryota; kingdom Metazoa; phylum Arthropoda; class Malacostraca; order Decapoda; family Cambaridae; genus Procambarus; species Procambarus clarkii. The sequence continues at coordinate 2,211,592 of NC_091234.1, read as the reverse complement.
AAGAAAACTTGCTTAAAATGCAATATTATGCGAAAATCTGAGATATGAAGGCCAAATCACATATCGTGATAACATGAAATAGTATCGAAATATAGGTAAAAATGAATATATTTACGTAATATCAAACTACATGAAAAACGTGAAAAAAGTCACTATTATACCTAATTTGAGGATTTTAACTTCGAATCATAAAGCGACGTTTGGTATTATTTAGATCCAAGAAAAGACATATGACAATGTTGTTTCCAATACAAAAGATAAAAATCAATGTGTTTACATTAGAATTAACTAAAATGTTCCTGATTATTCGTTTATATTACCGATGGAAGATAAACACGTAAAACCGCTCTATTCCGGTTGAAACGTCGATATATGCAATAAAATCCGAACTTCTCCCTTTTCAATATCTTACTCAGTATTTCAACGAGAAACAAATAGATGATTGAAAATGAAGTATTTAAGGTTATTATCTAATCAATTACGTGTTTGTATCATTTTTATCGTATATTTAATGAATTAATACATATAAACTGAAAATTCACAAAAACGTTTAAAAACGGCAAAATATTGCCTAATTCGATGATATTTTCCTTAAATCACTTACAGGAAAAGGGGATGATAAACGTTAAAATATTGCTAAATTCGATGATGTTTAGTACGAAACAGAATGCAAGAAAACTTGCTTAAAATGCAATATTATGCGAAAATCTGAGATATGGAGGCCAAATCACATATCGTGATACAACATGAAATAGTATCGAAATATTGGTAAAAATGAATATATTTACGTAATATCAAACTACATGAAAAACGTGAAAAAGTCACTATTATACCAAATTTGAGGATTTTAACTTCGAATCATAAGCGTGGTTTCGTATTATTTAGATCCAAGAAAAGACATATGACAATGTTGTTTCCAATACAAATGATAAAAATCAATGTGTTTTCTTAGAATTAACTAAAATGTTCCTGATTTTCCGTTTATATTACCGATGGAAGATGTACACGTAAAACTGCTCTATTCCGGCTGAAACGTCGATATATGCAATAAAAACCGAACTTCTCCCTTTTTCAATATATTACTCAGTATTTTAACGAGAAACAAATAGTTGATTGAAAATGAGGTATTTATGGTTAATTTCTAAACAATTACGTGTTTGCATCATTTTTATCGTATATTTAATGAATTAACAACAATAAACTGAAAATTCACAAAAACGTTGAAAAACGGCAAAAATATTGCCTAATTCGATGATATTTTGTTTAAATCACATAAAGGAAAAGGGGATGATAAACGTCAAAATATTGCTAAATTCAATGATGTGTAGTACGAAACAAAATGCAAGAAAACTTGCTTAAACTGCAATATTATGCGAAAATCTGATATATGAAGGCCAAATCACATATCGTGATACTACATGAAATAGTATCGAAATATTGGTAAAAATGAATATATTTACGTAATATGAAAAACGGCTACATGAAAAACGTGAAAAAGTCACTATTATACCAAATTTGAGGATTTTAACTTCGAATCATAAAGCGACGTTTGGTATTATTTAGATCCAAGAAAAGACATATGACAATGTTGTTTCCAATACAACAGATAAAAATCAATGTGTTTACATTAGAATTAACTAAAACGTTCCTGATTTTCCGTTTATATTACCGATGGAAGATGAACACGTAAAACCGCTCTATTCCGGTTGAAACGTCGATATATGCAATAAAAACCGAACTTCTCCCCTTTTCAATATCTTACTCAGTATTTCAACGAGAAACAATTAGATGATTGAAAATGAAGTATTTAAGGTTATTATCTAATCAATTACGTGTTTGTATCATTTTTATCGTACATTTAATGAATTAATACCAATAAACTGAAAATTCACAAAAACGTTTAAAAACGGCAAAATATTGCCTGATTCGATGATATTTTGTTTAAATCACTTACAGGAAAAGGGGATGATAAACGTCAAAATATTGCTAAATTCGATGATGTTTAGTACGAAACAAAATGCAAGAAAACTTGCTTAAAATGCAATATTATGCGAAAATCTGAGATATGGAGGCCAAATCACATATCGTGATACTACATGAAATAGTATCGAAGTATTTGTAAAAATGAATATATTTACGTAATATCAAACTACATGAAAAACGTGAAAAAAGTCACTAATGTACCAAATTTGAGGATTTTAACTTCGAATCATAAAGCGAGGTTTCGTATTATTTAGATCCAAGAAAAGACATATGACAATGTTGTTTCCAATACAAAAGATAAAAATCAATGTGTTTTCATTAGAATTAACTAAAATGTTCCTGATTTTCCGTTTATATTACCGATGGAAGATGTACACGTAAAACCGCTCTATTCCGGTTGAAACGTCAATATATGTAATAAAAACCGAACTTCTCCCTTTTTCAATATCTTACTCAGTATTTCAACGAGAAACAAATAGATGATTGAAAATGAAGTATATAAGGTTATTATCTAATCAATTACGTGTTTGTATCATTTTTATCGTATATTTAATGAATTAATACCAATAAACTGAATATTCACAACAACGTTTAAAAACGGCAAAACATTGCCTGATTCGATGATATTTTGTTTAAATCACTTACAGGAAAAGGGGATGATAAACGTCAAAATATTGCTAAATTCGATGATGTTTAGTACGAAACAAAATGCAAGAAAACTTGCTTAAAATGCAATATTATGTGAAAATCTGAGATATGAAGGCCAAATCACATAAAGTAACATGAAATAGTATCGAAATATAGGTAAAAATGAATATATTTACGTAATATCAAACTACATGAAAAACGTGAAAAAAGTCACTATTATACCAAATTTGAGGATTTTAACTTCGAATCATAAAGCGTGGTTTCGTATTATTTAGATCCAAGAAAAGACATATGACAATGTTGTTTCCAATACAAATGATAAAAATCAATGTGTTTTCATTAGAATTAACTAAAATGTTCCTGATTTTCCATTTATATTACCGATGGAAGATGAACACGTAAAACCGCTTAATTCCGGCTGAAACGTCGATATATGCGATAAAAACCGAACTTCTCCCCTTTTCAATATCTTACTCAGTATTTTAACGAGAAACAAATAGTTGATTGAAAATGAGGTATTTATGGTTAATTTCTAATCAATTACGTGTTTGCATCATTTTTTTCGTATATTTAAGGAATTACCAACAATAAACTGAAAATTCACAAAAACGTTGAAAAACGGCAAAATATTGCCTAATTCGATGATATTTTGTTTAAATCACATAAAAGAAAAGGGGATGATAAACGTCAAAATATTGCTAAATTCGATGATGTTGAAACAAAATGCAAGAAAACTTGCTTAAAATGGATTATTATGCGAAAATCTGATATATGAAGGCCAAATCACATATCGTGATACAACATGAAATAGTATCGAAATATAGGTAAAAATGAATATATTTACGTAATATCAAACTACATGAAAAACGTGAAGAAAGTCACTATTATACCAAATTTGAGGATTTCAACTTCGAATCATAAAGCGTGGTTTCGTATTATTTAGATCCAAGAAAAGACATATGACAATGTTGTTTCCAATACAAATGATAAAAATCAATGTGTTTTCTTAGAATTAACTAAAAAGTTCCTGATTTTCCGTTTATATTACCGATGGAAGATGTACACGTAAAACTGCTCTATTCCGGCTGAAACGTCGATATATGCAATAAAAACCGAACTTCTCCCTTTTTCAATATATTACTCAGTATTTTAACGAGAAACAAATAGTTGATTGAAAATGAGGTATTTATGGTTAATTTCTAATCAATTACGTGTTTGCATCATTTTTATCGTATATTTAATGAATTAACAAGAATAAACTGAAAATTCACAAAAACGTTGAAAAACGGCAAAAATATTGCCTAATTCGATGATATTTTGTTTAAATCACATAAAGGAAAAGGGGATGATAAACGTCAAAATATTGCTAAATTCAATGATGTTTAGTACGAAACAAAATGCAAGAAAACTTGCTTAAACTGCAATATTATGCGAAAATCTGATATATGAAGGCCAAATCACATATCATGATACTACATGTAATAGTATCGAAATATTGGTAAAAATGAATATATTTACGTAATATGAAAAACGGCTACATGAAAAACGTGAAAAAAGTCACTATTATACCAAATTTGAGGATTTTAACTTCGAATCATAAAGCGACGTTTGGTATTATTTAGATCCAAGAAAAGACATATGACAATGTTGTTTCCAATTCAACAGATAAAAATCAATGTGTTTACATTAGAATTAACTAAATTGTTCCTGATTTTCCGTTTATATTACCGATGGAAGATGTATACGTAAAACCGCTCTATTCCGGTTGAAACGTCGATATATGCAATAAAAACCGAACGTCTCCCCTTTTCAATATCTTACTCAGTATTTCAACGAGAAACAATTAGATGATTGAAAATGAAGTATTTAAGGTTATTATCTAATCAATTACGTGTTTGTATCATTTTTATCGTACATTTAATGAATTAATACCAATAAACTGAAAATTCACAAAAACGTTTAAAAACGGCAAAATATTGCCTGATTCGATGATATTTTGTTTAAATCACTTACAGGAAAAGGGGATGATAAACGTCAAAATATTGCTAAATTCGATGATGTTTAGTACGAAACAAAATGCAAGAAAACTTGCTTAAAATGCCATATTATGTGAAAATCTGAGATATGAAGGCCAAATCACATAAAGTAACATGAAATAGTATCGAAATATAGGTAAAAATGAATATATTTACGTAATATCAAACTACATGAAAAACGTGAAAAAAGTCACTATTATACCAAATTTGAGGATTTTAACTTCGAATCATAAAGCGTGGTTTCGTATTATTTAGATCCAAGAAAAGACATATGACAATGTTGTTTCCAATACAAATGATAAAAATCAATGTGTTTTCATTAGAATTAACTAAAATGTTCCTGATTTTCCGTTTATATTACCGATGGAAGATGTACACGTAAAACCGCTCAATTCCGGCTGAAACGTCGATATATGCGATAAAAACCGAACTTCTCCCCTTTTCAATATCTTACTCAGTATTTTAACGAGAAACAAATAGTTGATTGAAAATGAGGTATTTATGGTTAATTTCTAATCAATTACGTGTTTGCATCATTTTTATCGTATATTTAAGGAATTACCAACAATAAACTGAAAATTCACAAAAACGTTGAAAAACGGCAAAATATTGCCTAATTCGATGATATTTTGTTTAAATCACATAAAAGAAAAGGGGATGATAAACGTCAAAATATTGCTAAATTCGATGATGTTGAAACAAAATGCAAGAAAACTTGCTTAAAATGGATTATTATGCGAAAATCTGAGATATGAAGGCCAAATCACATATCGTGATACAACATGAAATAGTATCGAAATATAGGTAAAAATGAATATATTTACGTAATATCAAACTACATGAAAAACGTGAAGAAAGTCACTATTATACCAAATTTGAGGATTTCAACTTCGAATCATAAAGCGTGGTTTCGTATTATTTAGATCCAAGAAAAGACATATGACAATGTTGTTTCCAATACAAATGATAAAAATCAATGTGTTTTCTTAGAATTAACTAAAAAGTTCCTGATTTTCCGTTTATATTACCGATGGAAGATGTACACGTAAAACTGCTCTATTCCGGCTGAAACGTCGATATATGCAATAAAAACCGAACTTCTCCCTTTTTCAATATATTACTCAGTATTTTAACGAGAAACAAATAGTTGATTGAAAATGAGGTATTTATGGTTAATTTCTAATCAATTACGTGTTTGCATCATTTTTTTCGTATATTTAAGGAATTACCAACAATAAACTGAAAATTCACAAAAACGTTGAAAAACGGCAAAATATTGCCTAATTCGATGATATTTTGTTTAAATCACATAAAAGAAAAGGGGATGATAAACGTCAAAATATTGCTAAATTCGATGATGTTGAAACAAAATGCAAGAAAACTTGCTTAAAATGGATTATTATGCGAAAATCTGATATATGAAGGCCAAATCACATATCGTGATACAACATGAAATAGTATCGAAATATAGGTAAAAATGAATATATTTACGTAATATCAAACTACATGAAAAACGTGAAGAAAGTCACTATTATACCAAATTTGAGGATTTCAACTTCGAATCATAAAGCGTGGTTTCGTATTATTTAGATCCAAGAAAAGACATATGACAATGTTGTTTCCAATACAAATGATAAAAATCAATGTGTTTTCTTAGAATTAACTAAAAAGTTCCTGATTTTCCGTTTATATTACCGATGGAAGATGTACACGTAAAACTGCTCTATTCCGGCTGAAACGTCGATATATGCAATAAAAACCGAACTTCTCCCTTTTTCAATATATTACTCAGTATTTTAACGAGAAACAAATAGTTGATTGAAAATGAGGTATTTATGGTTAATTTCTAATCAATTACGTGTTTGCATCATTTTTATCGTATATTTTTTGAATTAACAAGAATAAACTGAAAATTCACAAAAACGTTGAAAAACGGCAAAAATATTGCCTAATTCGATGATATTTTGTTTAAATCACATAAAGGAAAAGGGGATGATAAACGTCAAAATATTGCTAAATTCAATGATGTTTAGTACGAAACAAAATGCAAGAAAACTTGCTTAAACTGCAATATTATGCGAAAATCTGATATATGAAGGCCAAATCACATATCATGATACTACATGTAATAGTATCGAAATATTGGTAAAAATGAATATATTTACGTAATATGAAAAACGGCTACATGAAAAACGTGAAAAAAGTCACTATTATACCAAATTTGAGGATTTTAACTTCGAATCATAAAGCGACGTTTGGTATTATTTAGATCCAAGAAAAGACATATGACAATGTTGTTTCCAATTCAACAGATAAAAATCAATGTGTTTACATTAGAATTAACTAAATTGTTCCTGATTTTCCGTTTATATTACCGATGGAAGATGTATACGTAAAACCGCTCTATTCCGGTTGAAACGTCGATATATGCAATAAAAACCGAACGTCTCCCCTTTTCAATATCTTACTCAGTATTTCAACGAGAAACAATTAGATGATTGAAAATGAAGTATTTAAGGTTATTATCTAATCAATTACGTGTTTGTATCATTTTTATCGTACATTTAATGAATTAATACCAATAAACTGAAAATTCACAAAAACGTTTAAAAACGGCAAAATATTGCCTGATTCGATGATATTTTGTTTAAATCACTTACAGGAAAAGGGGATGATAAACGTCAAAATATTGCTAAATTCGATGATGTTTAGTACGAAACAAAATGCAAGAAAACTTGCTTAAAATGCCATATTATGTGAAAATCTGAGATATGAAGGCCAAATCACATAAAGTAACATGAAATAGTATCGAAATATAGGTAAAAATGAATATATTTACGTAATATCAAACTACATGCAAAACGTGAAAAAAGTCACTATTATACCAAATTTGAGGATTTTAACTTCGAATCATAAAGCGTGGTTTCGTATTATTTAGATCCAAGAAAAGACATATGACAATGTTGTTTCCAATACAAATGATAAAAATCAATGTGTTTTCATTAGAATTAACTAAAATGTTCCTGATTTTCCGTTTATATTACCGATGGAAGATGTACACGTAAAACCGCTCAATTCCGGCTGAAACGTCGATATATGCGATAAAAACCGAACTTCTCCCCTTTTCAATATCTTACTCAGTATTTTAACGAGAAACAAATAGTTGATTGAAAATGAGGTATTTATGGTTAATTTCTAATCAATTACGTGTTTGCATCATTTTTATCGTATATTTAAGGAATTACCAACAATAAACTGAAAATTCACAAAAACGTTGAAAAACGGCAAAATATTGCCTAATTCGATGATATTTTGTTTAAATCACATAAAAGAAAAGGGGATGATAAACGTCAAAATATTGCTAAATTCGATGATGTTGAAACAAAATGCAAGAAAACTTGCTTAAAATGGATTATTATGCGAAAATCTGAGATATGAAGGCCAAATCACATATCGTGATACAACATGAAATAGTATCGAAATATAGGTAAAAATGAATATATTTACGTAATATCAAACTACATGAAAAACGTGAAGAAAGTCACTATTATACCAAATTTGAGGATTTCAACTTCGAATCATAAAGCGTGGTTTCGTATTATTTAGATCCAAGAAAAGACATATGACAATGTTGTTTCCAATACAAATGATAAAAATCAATGTGTTTTCTTAGAATTAACTAAAAAGTTCCTGATTTTCCGTTTATATTACCGATGGAAGATGTACACGTAAAACTGCTCTATTCCGGCTGAAACGTCGATATATGCAATAAAAACCGAACTTCTCCCTTTTTCAATATATTACTCAGTATTTTAACGAGAAACAAATAGTTGATTGAAAATGAGGTATTTATGGTTAATTTCTAATCAATTACGTGTTTGCATCATTTTTATCGTATATTTAATGAATTAACAAGAATAAACTGAAAATTCACAAAAACGTTGAAAAACGGCAAAAATATTGCCTAATTCGATGATATTTTGTTTAAATCACATAAAGGAAAAGGGGGATGATAAACGTCAAAATATTGCTAAATTCAATGATGTTTAGTACGAAACAAAATGCAAGAAAACTTGCTTAAACTGCAATATTATGCGAAAATCTGATATATGAAGGCCAAATCACATATCATGATACTACATGTAATAGTATCGAAATATTGGTAAAAATGAATATATTTACGTAATATGAAAAACGGCTACATGAAAAACGTGAAAAAAGTCACTATTATACCAAATTTGAGGATTTTAACTTCGAATCATAAAGCGACGTTTGGTATTATTTAGATCCAAGAAAAGACATATGACAATGTTGTTTCCAATTCAACAGATAAAAATCAATGTGTTTACATTAGAATTAACTAAAATGTTCCTGATTTTCCGTTTATATTACCGATGGAAGATGTATACGTAAAACCGCTCTATTCCGGTTGAAACGTCGATATATGCAATAAAAACCGAACTTCTCCCCTTTTCAATATCTTACTCAGTATTTCAACGAGAAACAATTAGATGATTGAAAATGAAGTATTTAAGGTTATTATCTAATCAATTACGTGTTTGTATCATTTTTATCGTACATTTAATGAATTAATACCAATAAACTGAAAATTCACAAAAACGTTTAAAAACGGCAAAATATTGCCTGATTCGATGATATTTTGTTTAAATCACTTACAGGAAAAGGGGATGATAAACGTCAAAATATTGCTAAATTCGATGATGTTTAGTACGAAACAAAATGCAAGAAAACTTGCTTAAAATGCAATATTATGCGAAAATCTGAGATATGAAGGCCAAATCACATATCGTGATACAACATGAAATAGTATCGAAATATTGGTAAAAATGAATATATTTACGTAATATCAAATTACATGAAAAATGTGAAAAAAGTCACTATTATACCAAATTTGAGGATTTTAACTTCGAATCATAAAGCGTGGTTTCGTATTATTTAGATCCAAGAAAAGACATATGACAATGTTGTTTCCAATACATATGATAAAAATCAATGTGTTTTCATTAGAATTAACTAAAATGTTCCTGATTTTCCGTTTATATTACCGATGGAAGATGTACACGTAAAACCGCTCAATTCCGGCTGAAACGTCGATATGTGCGATAAAAACCGAACTTCTCCCCTTTTCAATATCTTACTCAGTATTTTAACGAGAAACAAATAGTTGATTGAAAATGAGGTATTTATGGTTAATTTCTATTCAATTACGTGTTTGCATCATTTTTATCGTATATTTAAGGAATTACCAACAATAAACTGAAAATTGACAAAAACGTTGAAAATTGCCAAAATATTGCCTAATTCGATGATATTTTGTTTAAATCACATAAAAGAAAAGGGGATGATAAACGTCAAAATATTGCTAAATTCGATGTTGTTGAAACAAAATGCAAGAAAACTTGCTTAAAATGCAATATTATGCGAAAATCTGAGATATGAAGGCCAAATCACATATCGTGATACAACATGAAATAGTATCGAAATATAGGTAAAAATGAATATATTTACGTAATATCAAACTACATGAAAAACGTGAAGAAAGTCACTATTATACCAAATTTGAGGATTTCAACTTCGAATCATAAAGCGTGATTTCGTATTATTTAGATCCAAGAAAAGACATATGACAATGTTGTTTCCAATACAAATGATAAAAATCAATGTGTTTTCTTAGAATTAACTAAAAAGTTCCTGATTTTCCGTTTAATTACTGATGGAAGATGTACACGTAAAACTGCTCTATTCCGGCTGAAACGTCGATATATGCAATAAAAACCGAACTTCTCCCTTTTTCAATATATTACTCAGTATTTTAACGAGAAACAAATAGTTGATTGAAAATGAGGTATTTATGGTTAATTTCTAATCAATTACGTGTTTGCATCATTTTTATCGTATATTTAATGAATTAACAACAATAAACTGAAAATTCACAAAAACGTTGAAAAACGGCAAAAATATTGCCTAATTCGATGATATTTTGTTTAAATCACATAAAGGAAAAGGGGATGATAAACGTCAAAATATTGCTAAATTCAATGATGTTTAGTACGAAACAAAATGCAAGAAAACTTGCTTAAACTGCAATATTATGCGAAAATCTGATATATGAAGGCCAAATCACATATCGTGATACTACATGAAATAGTATCGAAATATTGGTAAAAATGAATATATTTACGTAATATGAAAAACGGCTACATGAAAAACGTGAAAAAAGCCACTATTATACCAAATTTGAGGATTTTAACTTCGAATCATAAAGCGACGTTTGGTATTATTTAGATCCAAGAAAAGACATATGACAATGTTGTTTCCAATACAACAGATAAAAATCAATGTGTTTACATTAGAATTAACTAAAATGTTCCTGATTTTCCGTTTATATTACCGATGGAAGATGTACACGTAAAACCGCTCTATTCCGGTTGAAACGTCGATATATGCAATAAAAACCGAACTTCTCCCCTTTTCAATATCTTAGTCAGTATTTCAACGAGAAACAATTAGATGATTGAAAATGAAGTATTTAAGGTTATTATCTAATCAATTACGTGTTTGTATCATTTTTATCGTAGAATTTAATGAATTAATACCAATAAACTGAAAATTCACAAAAACGTTTAAAAACGGCAAAATATTGCCTGATTCGATGATATTTTGTTTAAATCACTTACAGGAAAAGGGGATGATAAACGTCAAAATATTGCTAAATTCGATGATGTTTAGTACGAAACAAAATGCAAGAAAACTTGCTTAAAATGCAATATTATGCGAAAATCTGAGATATAAAGGCCAAATCACATATCGTGATACAACATGAAATAGTATCGAAATATAGGTAAAAATGAATATATTTACGTAATATCAAAGTACATGAAAAACGTGAAAAAAGTCACTATTATACCTAATTTGAGGATTTTAACTTCGAATCATAATGCGACGTTTGGTAATATTTAGATCCAAGAAAAGACATATGACAATGTTGTTTCCAATACAAAAGATAAAAATCAATGTGTTTACATTAGAATTAACTAAAATGTTCCTGATTATTCGTTTATATTACCGATGGAAGATAAACACGTAAAACCGCTCTATTCCGGTTGAAACGTCGATATATGCAATAAAAACCGAACTTCTCCCTTTTCAATATCTTACTCAGTATTTCAACGAGAAACAAATAGATGATTGAAAATGAAGTATTTAAGGTTATTATCTAATCAATTACGTGTTTGTATCATTTTTATCGTATATTTAATGAATTAATACCAATAAACTGAAAATTCACAAAAACGTTTAAAAACGGCAAAATATTGCCTAATTCGATGATATTTTGCTTAAATCACTTACAGGAAAAGGGGATGAAAAACGTTAAAATATTGCTAAATTCGATGATGTTTAGTACGAAACAGAATGCAAGAAAACTTGATTAAAATGCATTATTATGCGAAAATCTGAGATATGGAGGCCAAATCACATATCGTGATACTACATGAAATAGTCTCGAAGTATTTGTAAAAATAAATATATTTACGTAATATCAAACTACATGAAAAACGTGAAAAAAGTCACTAATGTACCAAATTTGAGAATTTTAACTTCGAATCATAAAGCGAGGTTTCGTATTATTTAGATCCAAGAAAAGACATATGACAATGTTGTTTCCAATACAAAAGATAAAAATCAATGTGTTTTCATTAGAATTAACTAAAATGTTCCTGATTTTCCGTTTATATTACCGATGGAAGATGTACACGTAAAACCGCTCTATTCCGGTTGAAACGTCAATATATGCAATAAAAACCGAACTTCTCCCTTTTTCAATATCTTACTCAGTATTTCAACGAGAAACAAATAGATGATTGAAAATGAAGTATTTAAGGTTATTATCTAATCAATTACGTGTTTGTATCATTTTTATTGTATATATAATGAATTAATACCAATAAACTGAATATTCACAACAACGTTTAAAAACGGCAAAACATTGCCTGATTCGATGATATTTTGTTTAAATCACTTACAGGAAAAGGGGATGATAAACGTCAAAATATTGCTAAATTCGATGATGTTTAGTACGAAACAAAATGCAAGAAAACTTGCTTAAAATGCAATATTATGTGAAAATCTGAGATATGAAGGCCAAATCACATAAAGTAACATGAAATAGTATCGAAATATAGGTAAAAATGAATATATTTACGTAATATCAAACTACATGAAAAACGTGAAAAAAGTCACTATTATACCAAATTTAAGGATTTTAACTTCGAATCATAAAGCGTGGTTTCGTATTATTTAGATCCAAGAAAAGACATATGACAATGTTGTTTCCAAAACAAATGATAAAAATCAATGTGTTTACATTAGAATTACCTAAAATGTTCCTGATTTTCCGTTTATATTACCGATGGAAGATGTACACGTAAAACCGCTCTATTCCGGTTGAAAGTCAATATATGCAATAAAAACCGAACTTCTTCCTTTTTCAATATCTTACTCAGTATTTCAACGAGAAACAAATAGATGATTGAAAATGAAGTATTTAAGGTTATTATCTAATCAATTACGTGTTTGTATCATTTTTATCGTATATATAATGAATTAACAACAATAAACTGAAAATTCACAAAAACGTTTAAAAACGGCAAAATATTGCCTGATTCGATGATATTTTGTTTAAATCACTTACAGGAAAAGGGGATGATAAACGTCAAAATATTGCTAAATTCGATAATGTTTAGTACGAAACAAAATGCAGGAAAACTTGCTTAAAATGCAATATTATGCGAAAATCTGAGATATGAAGGCCAAATCACATATCGTGATACAACATGAAATAGTATCGAAATATTGGTAAAAATGAATATATTTACGTAATATCAAACTACATGAAAAACGTGAAAAAGTCACTATTATACCAAATTTGAGGATTTTAACTTCGAATCATAAGTGTGGTTTCTTATTATTTAGATCCAAGAAAAGACATATAACAATGTTGTTTCCAATACAAATGATAAAAATCAATGTGTTTTCTTAGAATTAACTAAAATGTTCCTGATTTTCCGTTTATATTACCGATGGAAGATGTACACGTAAAACTGCTCTATTCCGGCTGAAACGTCGATATATGCAATAAAAACCGAACTTCTCCCTTTTTCAATATATTACTCAGTATTTTAACGAGAAACAAATAGTTGATTGAAAATGAGGTATTTATGGTTAATTTCTAATCAATTACGTGTTTGCATCATTTTTATCGTATATTTAATGAATTAACAACAATAAACTGAAAATTCACAAAAACGTTGAAAAACGGCAAAAATATTGACTAATTCGATGATATTTTGTTTAAATCACATAAAGAAAAAGGGGATGATAAACGTCAAAATATTGCTAAATTCAATGATGTTTAGTACGAAACAAAATGCAAGAAAACTTGCTTAAACTGCAATATTATGCGAAAATCTGATATATGAAGGCCAAATCACATATCGTGATACTACATGAAATAGTATCGAAATATTGGTAAAAATGAATATATTTACAGAATATGAAAAACGGCTAAATGAAAAACGTGAAAAAAGTCACTATTATACCAAATTTGAGGATTTTAACTTCGAATCATAAAGCGACGTTTGGTATTATTTAGATCCAAGAAAAGACATGACAATGTTGTTTCCAATACAAAAGAAAAAAATCCACGTGTTTACATTAGAATTAACTAAAATGTTCCTGATTTTCCGTTTATATTACCGATGGAAGATGTACACGTAAAACCGCTCTATTCCGGTTGAAAAGTCGATATATGCAATTAAAACCGAACTTCTCCCCTTTTCAATATCTTAGTCAGTATTTCAACGAGAAACAATTAGATGATTGAAAATGAAGTATTTAAGGTTATTATCTAATCAATTACGTGTTTGTATCATTTTTATCGTAGAATTTAATGAATTAATACCAATAAACTGAAAATTCACAAAAACGTTTAAAAACGGCAAAATATTGCCTGATTCGATGATATTTTGTTTAAATCACTTACAGGAAAAGGGGATGATAAACGTCAAAATATTGCTAAATTCGATGATGTTTAGTACGAAACAAAATGCAAGAAAACTTGCTTAAAATGCAATATTATGCGAAAATCTGAGATATAAAGGCCAAATCACATATCGTGATACAACATGAAATAGTATCGAAATATAGGTAAAAATGAATATATTTACGTAATATCAAAGTACATGAAAAACGTGAAAAAAGTCACTATTATACCTAATTTGAGGATTTTAACTTCGAATCATAAAGCGACGTTTGGTAATATTTAGATCCAAGAAAAGACATATGACAATGTTGTTTCCAATACAAAAGATAAAAATCAATGTGTTTACATTAGAATTAACTAAAATGTTCCTGATTATTCGTTTATATTACCGATGGAAGATAAACACGTAAAACCGCTCTATTCCGGTTGAAACGTCGATATATGCAATAAAAACCGAACTTCTCCCTTTTCAATATCTTACTCAGTATTTCAACGAGAAACAAATAGATGATTGAAAATGAAGTATTTAAGGTTATTATCTAATCAATTACGTGTTTGTATCATTTTTATCGTATATTTAATGAATTAATACCAATAAACTGAAAATTCACAAAAACGTTTAAAAACGGCAAAATATTGCCTAATTCGATGATATTTTGCTTAAATCACTTACAGGAAAAGGGGATGGAAAACGTTAAAATATTGCTAAATTCGATGATGTTTAGTACGAAACAGAATGCAAGAAAACTTGATTAAAATGCATTATTATGCGAAAATCTGAGATATGGAGGCCAAATCACATATCGTGATACTACATGAAATAGTCTCGAAGTATTTGTAAAAATAAATATATTTACGTAATATCAAACTACATGAAAAACGTGAAAAAAGTCACTAATGTACCAAATTTGAGAATTTTAACTTCGAATCATAAAGCGAGGTTTCGTATTATTTAGATCCAAGAAAAGACATATGACAATGTTGTTTCCAATACAAAAGATAAAAATCAATGTGTTTTCATTAGAATTAACTAAAATGTTCCTGATTTTCCGTTTATATTACCGATGGAAGATGTACACGTAAAACCGCTCTATTCCGGTTGAAACGTCAATATATGCAATAAAAACCGAACTTCTCCCTTTTTCAATATCTTACTCAGTATTTCAACGAGAAACAAATAGATGATTGAAAATGAAGTATTTAAGGTTATTATCTAATCAATTACGTGTTTGTATCATTTTTATTGTATATATAATGAATTAATACCAATAAACTGAATATTCACAACAACGTTTAAAAACGGCAAAACATTGCCTGATTCGATGATATTTTGTTTAAATCACTTACAGGAAAAGGGGATGATAAACGTCAAAATATTGCTAAATTCGATGATGTTTAGTACGAAACAAAATGCAAGAAAACTTGCTTAAAATGCAATATTATGTGAAAATCTGAGATATGAAGGCCAAATCACATAAAGTAACATGAAATAGTATCGAAATATAGGTAAAAATGAATATATTTACGTAATATCAAACTACATGAAAAACGTGAAAAAAGTCACTATTATACCAAATTTAAGGATTTTAACTTCGAATCATAAAGCGTGGTTTCGTATTATTTAGATCCAAGAAAAGACATATGACAATGTTGTTTCCAATACAAATGATAAAAATCAATGTGTTTACATTAGAATTACCTAAAATGTTCCTGATTTTCCGTTTATATTACCGATGGAAGATGTACACGTAAAACCGCTCTATTCCGGTTGAAAGTCAATATATGCAATAAAAACCGAACTTCTTCCTTTTTCAATATCTTACTCAGTATTTCAACGAGAAACAAATAGATGATTGAAAATGAAGTATTTAAGGTTATTATCTAATCAATTACGTGTTTGTATCATTTTTATCGTATATATAATGAATTAACAACAATAAACTGAAAATTCACAAAAACGTTTAAAAACGGCAAAATATTGCCTGATTCGATGATATTTTGTTTAAATCACTTACAGGAAAAGGGGATGATAAACGTCAAAATATTGCTAAATTCGATAATGTTTAGTACGAAACAAAATGCAGGAAAACTTGCTTAAAATGCAATATTATGCGAAAATCTGAGATATGAAGGCCAAATCACATATCGTGATACAACATGAAATAGTATCGAAATATTGGTAAAAATGAATATATTTACGTAATATCAAACTACATGAAAAACGTGAAAAAGTCACTATTATACCAAATTTGAGGATTTTAACTTCGAATCATAAGTGTGGTTTCGTATTATTTAGATCCAAGAAAAGACATATAACAATGTTGTTTCCAATACAAATGATAAAAATCAATGTGTTTTCTTAGAATTAACTAAAATGTTCCTGATTTTCCGTTTATATTACCGATGGAAGATGTACACGTAAAACTGCTCTATTCCGGCTGAAACGTCGATATATGCAATAAAAACCGAACTTCTCCCTTTTTCAATATATTACTCAGTATTTTAACGAGAAACAAATAGTTGATTGAAAATGAGGTATTTATGGTTAATTTCTAATCAATTACGTGTTTGCATCATTTTTATCGTATATTTAATGAATTAACAACAATAAACTGAAAATTCACAAAAACGTTGAAAAACGGCAAAAATATTGACTAATTCGATGATATTTTGTTTAAATCACATAAAGAAAAAGGGGATGATAAACGTCAAAATATTGCTAAATTCAATGATGTTTAGTACGAAACAAAATGCAAGAAAACTTGCTTAAACTGCAATATTATGCGAAAATCTGATATATGAAGGCCAAATCACATATCGTGATACTACATGAAATAGTATCGAAATATTGGTAAAAATGAATATATTTACAGAATATGAAAAACGGCTAAATGAAAAACGTGAAAAAAGTCACTATTATACCAAATTTGAGGATTTTAACTTCGAATCATAAAGCGACGTTTGGTATTATTTAGATCCAAGAAAAGACATGACAATGTTGTTTCCAATACAAAAGAAAAAAATCCACGTGTTTACATTAGAATTAACTAAAATGTTCCTGATTTTCCGTTTATATTACCGATGGAAGATGTACACGTAAAACCGCTCAATTCCGGCTGAAACGTCGATATATGCGATAAAAACCGAACTTCTCCCCTTTTCAATATCTTACTCAGTATTTTAACGAGAAACAAATAGTTGATTGAAAATCAGGTATTTATGGTTAATTTCTAATCAATTACGTGTTTGCATCATTTTTATCGTATCTTTAAGGAATTACCAACAATAAACTGAAAATTCACAAAAACGTTGAAAAACGGCAAAATATTGCCTAATTCGATGATATTTTGTTTAAATCACATAAAAGAAAAGGGGATGATAAACGTCAAAATATTGCTAAATTCGATGATGTTGAAACAAAATGCAAGAAAACTTGCTTAAAATGGAATATTATGCGAAAATCTGAGATATGAAGGCCAAATCACATATCGTGATACAACATGAAATAGTATCGAAATATAGGTAAAAATGAATATATTTACGTAATATAAAACTACATGAAAAACGTGAAGAAAGTCACTATTATACCAAATTTGAGGATTTTAACTTCGAATCATAAAGCGTGGTTTCGTATTATTTAGATCCAAGAAATGACATATGACAATGTTGTTTCCAATACAAATGATAAAAATCAATGTGTTTACATTAGAATTACCTAAAATGTTCCTGATTTTCCGTTTATATTACCGATGGAAGATGTACACGTAAAACCGCTCTATTCCGGTCGAAACGTCGATATATGCAATAAAAACCGAACTTCTCCCCTTTTCAATATCTTACTCAGTATTTCAACGAGAAACAATTAGATGATTGAAAATGAAGTATTTAAGGTTATTATCTAATCAATTACGTGTTTGTATCATTTTTATCGTACATTTAATGAATTAATACCAATAAACTGAAAATTCACAAAAACGTTTAAAAACGGCAAAATATTGCCTGATTCGATGATATTTTGTTTAAATCACTTACAGGAAAACGGGATGATAAACGTCAAAATATTGCTAAATTCGATGATGTTTAGTACGAAACAAAATGCAAGAAAACTTGCTAAAAATGCAATATTATGCGAAAATCTTAAATATGAAGGCCAAATCACATATCGTGATACAACATGAAATAGAATCGAAATATTGGTAAAAATGAATATATTTACGTAATATCAAACTACATGAAAAATGTGAAAAAAGTCACTATTATACCAAATTTGAGGATTTTAACTTCGAATCATAAAGCGTGGTTTCGTATTATTTAGATCCAAGAAAAGACATATGCCAATGTTGTTTCCAATACAAATGATAAAAATTAATGTGTTTTCATTAGAATTAACTAAAATGTTCCTGATTTTCCGTTTATATTACCGATGGAAGATGTACACGTAAAACCGCTCAATTCCGGCTGAAACGTCGATATATGCAATAAAAACCGAACTTCTCCCCTTTTTAATATCTTACTCAGTATTTTAACGAGAAACAAATAGTTGATTGAAAATGAGGTATTTATGGTTAATTTCTAATCAATTACGTGTTTGCATCATTTTTATCGTATATTTAATGAATTACCAACAATAAACTGAAAATTCACAAAAACGTTGAAAAACGGCAAAATATTGCCTAATTCGATGATATTTTGTTTAAATCACATAAAAGAAAAGGGGATGATAAACGTCAAAATATTGCTAAATTTGATGATGTTGAAACAAAATGCAAGAAAACTTGCTTAAAATGGAATATTATGCGAAAATCTGATATATGAAGGCTAAATCACATATCGTGATACTACATGAAATAGTATCGAAATATTGGTAAAAATGAATATATTTACGTAATATGAAAAACGGCTACATGAAAAACGTGAAAAAAGTCACTATTATACCAAATTTGAGGATTTTAACTTCGAATCATAAAGCGACGTTTGGTATTATTTAGATCCAAGAAAAGACATATGACAATGTTGTTTCGAATACAAAAGATAAAAATCAATGTGTTTACATTAGAATTAACTAAAATGTTCCTGATTTTCCGTTTATATTACCGATGGAAGATGTACACGTAAAACCGCTCTATTCCGGTTGAAACGTCGATATATGCAATAAAAACCGAACTTCTCCCCTTTTCAATATCTTACTCAGTATTTCAACGAGAAACAATTAGATGATTGAAAATGAAGTATTTAAGGTTATTATCTAATCAATTACGTGTTTGTATCATTTTTATCGTACATTTAATGAATTAATACCAATAAACTGAATATTCACAAAAACGTTTAAAAACGGCAAAATATTGCCTGATTCGATGATATTTTGTTTAAATCACTTACAGGAAAAGGGGATGATAAACGTCAAAATATTGCTAAATTAGATGATGTTTAGTACGAAACAAAATGCAAGAAAACTTGCTTAAAATGCAATATTATGCGAAAATCTGGGATATGAAGGCCAAATCACATATCGTGATACAACATGAAATAGTATCGAAATATTGGTAAAAATGAATATATTTACGTAATATCAAACTACATGAAAAATGTGAAAAAAGTCACTATTATACCAAATTTGAGGATTTTAACTTCGAATCATAAAGCGTGGTTTCGTATTATTTAGATCCAAGAAAAGACATATGACAATGTTGTTTCCAATACAAATGATAAAAATCAATGTGTTTTCATTAGAATTAACTAAAATGTTCCTGATTATTCGTTTATATTACCGATGGAAGATAAACACGTAAAACCGCTCTATTCCGGTTGAAACGTCGATATATGCAAAAAAAACCGAACTTCTCCCTTTTCAATATCTTACTCAGTATTTCAACGAGAAACAAATAGATGATTGAAAATGAAGTATTTAAGGTTATTATCTAATCAATTACGTGTTTGTATCATTTTTATCGTATATTTAATGAATTAATACCAATAAACTGAAAATTCACAAAAACGTTTAAAAACGGCAAAATATTGCCTAATTCGATGATATTTTGCTTAAATCACTTACAGGAAAAGGGGATGATAAACGTAAAATATTGCTAAATTCGATGATGTTTAGTACGAAACAGAATGCAAGAAAACTTGCTTAAAATGCAATATTATGCGAAAATCTGAGAAATGGAGGCCAAATCACATATCATGATACTACATGAAATAGTATCGAAGTATTTGTAAAAATGAATATATTTACGTAATATCAAACTACATGAAAAACGTGAAAAAAGTCACTATTATACCAAATTTGAGGATTTTAACTACGAATCATAAAGCGAGGTTTCGTATTATTTAGATCCAAGAAAAGACATATGACAATGTTGTTTCCAATACAAAAGATAAAAATCAATGTGTTTTCATTAGAATTAACTAAAATGTTCCTGATTTTCCGTTTATATTACCGATGGAAGATGTACACGTAAAACTGCTCTATTCTGGTTGAAACGTCAATATATGCAATAAAAACCGAACTTCTCCCTTTTTCAATATCTTACTCAGTATTTCAACGAGAAACAAATAGATGATTGAAAATGAAGTATTTAAGGTTATTATCTAATCAATTACGTCTTTGTATCATTTTTATCGTATATTTAATGAATTAATACCAATAAACTGAAAATTCACAACAACGTTTAAAAACGGCAAAACATTGCCTGATTCGATGATATTTTGTTTAAATCACTTACAGGAAAAGGGGATGATAAACGTCAAAATATTGCTAAATTCGATGATGTTTAGTACGAAACAAAATGCAAGAAAACTTGCTTAAAATGCAATATTATGCGAAAATCTGAGATATGAAGGCCAAATCACATAAAGTGATACAACATGAAATAGTATCGAAATATAGGTACAAATGAATATATTTACGTATTATCAAACTACATGAAAAACGTGAAAAAAGTCACTATTATACCAAATTTGAGGATTTTAACTTCGAATCATAAAGCGTGGTTTCGTATTATTTAGATCCAAGAAAAGACATATGACAATGTTGTTTCCAATACAAATGATAAAAATCAATGTGTTTACATTAGAATTACCTAAAATGTTCCTGATTTTCCGTTTATATTACCGATGGAAGATGTACACGTAAAACCGCTCTATTCCGGTTGAAACGTCAATATATGCAATAAAAACCGAACTTCTCCCTTTTTCAATATCTTACTCAGTATTTCAACGAGAAACAAATAGATGATTGAAAATGAAGTATTTAAGGTTATTATCTAATCAATTACGTGTTTGTATCATTTTTATCGTATATTTAATGAATTAACAACAATAAACTGAAAATTCACAAAAACGTTTAAAAACGGCAAAATATTGCCTGATTCGATGATATTTTGTTTAAATCACTTACAGGAAAAGGGGATGATAAACGTCAAAATATTGCTAAATTCGATAATGTTTAGTACGAAACAAAACGCAGGAAAACTTGCTTAAAATGCAATATTATGCGAAAATCTGAGATATGAAGGCTAAATCACATATCGTGATACAACATGAAATAGTATCGAAATATAGGTGAAAATGAATATATTTACGTAATATCAAACTACATGAAAAACGTGAAAAAAATCACTATTATAC
Source organism: Procambarus clarkii (assembly GCF_040958095.1). Taxonomy (NCBI): domain Eukaryota; kingdom Metazoa; phylum Arthropoda; class Malacostraca; order Decapoda; family Cambaridae; genus Procambarus; species Procambarus clarkii. The sequence goes on along the minus strand of NC_091234.1, from coordinate 2,189,233 downwards.
CTAATTTGAGGATTTTAACTTCGAATCAAAAAGCGACGTTTGGTATTATTTAGATCCAAGAAAAGACATATGACAATGTTGTTTCCAATACAAAAGATAAAAATCAATGTGTTTTCATTAGAATTAACTAAAATGTTCCTGATTTTCCGTTTATATTAGCGATGGAAGATGTACACGTAAAACCGCTCTATTCCGGTTGAAACGTCAATATATGCAATAAAAACCGAACTTCTCCCTTTTTCAATATCTTACTCAGTATTTCAACGAGAAACAAATAGATGATTGAAAATGAATTATTTAAGGTTATTATCTAATCAATTACGTCTTTGTATCATTTTTATCGTATATTTAATGAATTAATACCAATAAACTGAAAATTCACAACAACGTTTAAAAACGGCAAAACATTGCCTGATTCGATGATATTTTGTTTAAATCACTTACAGGAAAAGGGGATGATAAACGTCAAAATATTGCTAAATTCGATGATGTTTAGTACGAAACAAAATGCAAGAAAACTTGCTTAAAATGCAATATTATGCGAAAATCTGAGATATGAAGGCCAAATCACATAAAGTGATACAACATGAAATAGTATCGAAATATAGGTAAAAATGAATATATTTACGTATTATCAAACTACATGAAAAACGTGAAAAAAGTCACTATTATACCAAATTTGAGGATTTTAACTTCGAATCATAAAGCGTGGTTTCGTATTATTTAGATCCAAGAAAAGACATATGACAATGTTGTTTCCAATACAAATGATAAAAATCAATGTGTTTACATTAGAATTACCTAAAATGTTCCTGATTTTCCGTTTATATTACCGATGGAAGATGTACACGTAAAACCGCTCTATTCCGGTTGAAACGTCAATATATGCAATAAAAACCGAACTTCTCCCTTTTTCAATATCTTACTCAGTATTTCAACGAGAAACAAATAGATGATTGAAAATGAAGTATTTAAGGTTATTATCTAATCAATTACGTGTTTGTATCATTTTTATCGTATATTTAATGAATTAACAACAATAAACTGAATATTCACAAAAACGTTTAAAAACGGCAAAATATTGCCTGATTCGATGATATTTTGTTTAAATCACTTACAGGAAAAGGGGATGATAAACGTCAAAATATTGCTAAATTCGATAATGTTTAGTACGAAACAAAACGCAGGAAAACTTGCTTAAAATGCAATATTATGCGAAAATCTGAGATATGAAGGCTAAATCACATATCGTGATACAACATGAAATAGTATCGAAATATAGGTGAAAATGAATATATTTACGTAATATCAAACTACATGACAAACGTGAAAAAAGTCACTATTATACCTAATTTGAGGATTTTAACTTCGAATCATAAAGCGACGTTTGGTATTATTTAGATCCAAGAAAAGACATATGACAATGTTGTTTCCAATACAAAAGATAAAAATCAATGTGTTTACATTAGAATTAACTAAAATGTTCCTGATTATTCGTTTATATTACCGATGGAAGATAAACACGTAAAACCGCTCTATTCCGGTTAAAAGTCAATATATGCAATAAAAACCGAACTTCTTCCTTTTTCAATATCTTACTCAGTATTTCAACGAGAAACAATTAGATGGTTGAAAATGAAGTATTTAAGGTTATTATCTAATCAATTACGTGTTTGTATCATTTTTATCGTATATATAATGAATTAACAACAATAAACTGAAAATTCACAAAAACGTTTAAAAACGGCAAAATATTGCCTGATTCGATGATATTTTGTTTAAATCACTTACAGGAAAAGGGGACGATAAACGTCAAAATATTGCTAAATTCGATGATGTTTAGAACGAAACAAAATGCAAGAAAACTTGCTTAAAATGCAATATTATGCGAAAATCTGAGATATGAATTCTAAATCACATATCGTGATACAACATGAAATAGTATCGAAATATTGGTAAAAATGAATATATTTACGTAATATCAAACTACATGAAAAATGTGAAAAAAGTCACTATTATACCAAATTTGAGGATTTTAACTTCGAATCATAAAGCGTGGTTTCGTATTATTTAGATCCAAGAAAAGACATATGACAATGTTGTTTCCAATACAAATGATAAAAATCAATGTGTTTTCATTAGAATTAACTAAAATGTTCCTGATTTTCCGTTTATATTACCGATGGAAGATGTACACGTAAAACCGCTCAATTCCGGCTGAAACGTCGATATATGCAATAAAAACCGAACTTCTCCCCTTTTCAATATCTTACTCAGTATTTTAACGAGAAACAAATATTTGATTGAAAATGAGGTATTTATGGTTAATTTCTAATCAATTACGTGTTTGCATCATTTTTATTGTATATTTAATGAATTACCAACAATAAACTGAAAATTCACAAAAACGTTGAAAAACGGCAAAATATTGCCTAATTCGATGATATTTTGTTTAAATCACATAAAGGAAAAGGGGATGATAAACGTTAAAATATTGCTAAATTCGATGATGTTTAGTAGGAAACAGAATGCAAGAAAACTTGCTTAAAATGCAATATTATGCGAAAATCTGAGATATGAAGGCCAAATCACATAAAGTGATACAACATGAAATAGTATCGAAATATAGGTAAAAATGAATTTATTTACGTAATATCAAACTACATGAAAAACGTGAAAAAGTCAATATTATACCAAATTTGAGGATTTTAGCTTCGAATCATAAAGCGTGGTTTCGTATTATTTAGATCCAAGAAAAGACATATGACAATTTTGTTTCCAATACAAAAGATAAAAATCAGTATTTTCATTAGAATTAACTAAAGTGTTCCTGATTTTCCGTTTATATTACCGATGGAAGATGTACACGTACAACCGCTCTATTCTGGTTGAAACGTCAATATATGGAATAAAAACCGAACTTCTCCCTTTTTCAATATCTTACTCAGTATTTCAATGATAAACAAATAGATGATTGAAAATGAAGTATTTATGGTTATTATCTAATCAATTACGTGTTTGTAGCATTTTTATCGTATATTTAATGAATTAATACCAATAAACTGAAAATTCACAAAAAAGTTTAAAAACGGAAAAATATTGCCTGATTCGATGATATTTTGTTTAAATCACTTACAGGAAAAGGGGATGATAAACTTCAAAATATTGCTAAATTTGATAATGTTTAGTACGAAACAAAATGCAAGAAAACTTGCTTAAAATGCAATATTATGCGAAAATCTGATATATGAAGGCCAAATCACATATCGTGATACAACATGAAATAGTATCGAAATATTGGTAAAAATGAATATATTTCCGTAATATCAAACTACATGAAAAACGTGAAAAAGTCACTATTATACCAAATTTGAGGATTTTAACTTCGAATCATAAGCGTGGTTTCGTATTATTTAGATCCAAGAAAAGACATATGACAATGTTGTTTCCAATACAAATGATAAAAATCAATGTGTTTTCTTAGAATTAACTAAAATGTTCCTGATTTTCCGTTTATATTACCGTTGGAAGATGTACACGTAAAACTGATCTATTCCGGCTGAAACGTCGATATATGCAATAAAAACCGAACTTCTCCCTTTTTCAATATCTTACTCAGTATTTTAACGAGAAACAAATAGTTGATTGAAAATGAGGTATTTATGGTTAATTTCTAATCAATTACGTGTTTGCATCATTTTTATCGTATATTTAATGAATTAACAACAATAAACTGAAAATTCACAAAAACGTTTAAAAACAGCAAAATATTGCCTAATTCGATGATATTTTGTTTAAATCACATAAAGGAAAGGGAGATGATAAACGTCAAAATATTGCTAAATTCAATGATGTTTAGTACGAAACAAAATGCAAGAAAACTTGCTTAAAATGCAATCTTATGTAAAAATCTGAGATATGAAGGCCAAATCACATATCGTGATACTACATGAAATAGTATCGAAATATTGGTAAAAATGAATATATTTACGTAATATCAAACTACATGAAAAACGTGAAAAAAGTCACTATTATACCAAATTTGAGGATTTTAACTTCGAATCATAAAGCGAGGTTTCGTATTATTTAGATCAAAGAAAAGACATATGACAATTTTGTTTCCAATACAAAAGATAAAAATCAATGTGTTTTCATAAGAATTAACTTAAATGTACCTGATTTTCCGTTTATAATACCGAGGGAAGATGTACACGTAAAACCGCTCTATTCCGGTTGAAACGTCAATATATGCAATAAAAACCGAAATTCTCTCTTTTTCAATATCTTACTCAGTATTTCAACGAAAAACAAATAGATGATTGAAAATGAAGTATTTAAGGTTATTATCTAATCAATTACGTGTTTGTATCATTTTTGTCGTATATTTAATGAATTAATACCAATAAACTGAAAATTCACAAAAACGTTTAAAAATGGCAAAATATTGCCTGATTCGATGATGTTTAGTACGAAACAAAATGCAAGAAAACTTTCTTAAAATGCAATATTATGCGAAAATCTGAGATATGAAGGCCAAATCACATATTGTGATACTACATGAAATAGTATCGAAATATTGGTAAAAATGAATATATTTACGTAATATCAAACTACATGAAAAACGTGAAAAAAGTCACTATTATACCAAATTTGAGGATTTTAACTTCGAATCATAAAGCGACGTTTCGGATTATTTAGATCAAAGAAAAGACATATGACAATGTTGTTTCCAATAAAAAAGATAAAAATCAATGTGTTTTCATTAGAATTAACTAAAATGTTCCTGATTTTCCGTTTATATTACCGATGGATGATGTACACGTAAAACCGCTCTATTCTGGCTGAAACGTCGATATATGCAATAAAAACCGAACTTCTCCCCTTTTCAATATCTTACTCAGTATTTCAACGAGAAACAAATAGATGATTGAAAATGAAGTATTTAAGGTTATTATCTAATCAATTATGTGTTTGTCTCATTTTTATCGTATATATAATGAATTAGTAACAATAAACAGAAAATTCACAAAAACTTTAAAAAACAGCAAAATATTGCCTAATTCAATGATATTTTGTTTATATCACATAAAGTAAAAAGGGGATGATAAACGTCAAAATATTACTAAATTCGATGATTTTTAGTACGAAACAAAATGCAAGAAAACTTGCTTAAAATGAAATATTATGCAAAATTCTGAGATTTGAAGGCCAAATCACATATCGTGATACTACATGAAATAGTATCGAAATATTGGTAAAAATGAATATATTTATGTAATATGAAAAATGTCAAAAAAGTTACTATTATACCAAATTTAAAGATTTTAACTTCGAATCATAAAGCGAGGTTTCGTATTATTTACATCCAAGAAAAGACATGACAATGTTGTTTCCAATACAAATGATAAAAATCAATGTGTTTTCATTAGAATTAACTAAAATGTTCCTGATTTTCCGTTTATATTACAGATGGAAGATGTACACGTAAAACCGCTCTATTCCGGCTGAAACGTCGATATATGCAATAAAAACCAAACTTCTCCCCTTTTCAATATCTTACTCAGCTTTTTAACGAGAAACAAATAGATGATTGAAAATGAAGTATTTAAGGTTATTATCTAATCAATTATGTGTTTGCTTCATTTTTATCGTATATATAATGAATTAGTAACAATAAACTGGAAATTCACAAAAACGTTGAAAAACAGCAAAATATTGCCTAATTCGATGATATTTTGTTTATATCACATTAAGTAAAAGGGGGATGATAAACGTCAAAATATTACTAAATTCGGTGATTTTTAGTACGAAACAATATGCAAGAAAACTTGCTTAAAATGCAATATTAGGCGAAATTCTGAGATTTGAAAGCCAAGTCACATATCGTGATACTACATGAAATAGTATCGAAATATTGGTAAAAATGAATATATTTATGTAATATCAAACTACATTAAAAACGTTAAAAAAGACACTATTATACCAAATTTGAGGAATTTAACTTCGAATCATAAAGCGAGGCTCTCCCGAACTCGCTTTTTGCTAAGTTGATCGTCATGTTGGCCTTCTCCAATCGATCGAACACGTCTGTGGCACTAGCACGTCTGTGGCACTCGCACGTCTGGGGCACTCGCATGTCTGTGGTACTCACACGTCTGTGGCACTCACACGTCTGTGGCACTCAAACGTCTGTGGCATTCGCACGTCTGTGGCACTCGCACGTCTGTGGCATTCTCACGTCTGGGACACTCGCACGTTTGTGGCACTTGCACGTCTGTGGCACTCACATCTCTGGCACTCAGACGTCTGTGGCACTCACGTCTCTGGCACTCGCACGTCTCTGGCAGTCGCACGTCTCTAACACTCACACTGCTTCTAACACGGATTTTTGCTCCATAATAAATACATTCCAGTCACTTAAAACAAAAAATAAGTGTTCTATACTATATTCCTTTTAGAACACATTACATTAGTCTTCACTGAAAAAGAAGTTTTAAACTGGCTTGAGAGAAATATAGGCTCTCTGGGGGAAGAAGACTACAGCTCATGATATTCTGCAAAAGTACAACTCCAAATATAATTTTTTGGGCATCGCAGTCTTGAAGACTTTAAACGAGGAGCTGGATGGCACCAGTTGGTGCTGTATGCGTTCCCTGTCCCCCCCCCCCCACCTACTCTGCGTTGCCCTGTGAACGAAACCACGGTAGCAAGATGGTGGATGTCAACACCACGCAGTACTCCAGCAGGTATATTTCCTTCAGTCCGCATGTTATCTGAGCGATCTTAAACTCCCCGAGGGCGCGGAGGTAAGTCCGCCTCTCCTGGACGAACACACTCCCAAAGTCGGGAGTTGACTTTCTGAACCGTTTAACTCACATCGTGGTCGTAGACTACGTTCTGTCACTTGGGCACGTGACAGAACGCAAGTCACCTGTCGCCAGGTGACTGTCACATTCTGTCACGTGGGCACATGGTGGGTGAGCTGTTTTATGACCAGAATTCAGAAGTTGTCACTATAGCTTCTCCGGGACCACCTGTGGTGCTCACCATGATTCAGAGCTTCACCTACGCCAAAAACAATCAACCAGTTGTCAAGGTATACCTCGGCCCCGCTAAGGTTTAAAGTGGAGTAATGCTCCTGGTCTCCCACTTCTTCCGTTACGTCACAATCGTCCATAACAGCGTGTGAAGGGAAGGTAATTACCAGGATGAAGCACCAAGCCATTACGACTATATAGCACTTGGAAGGGCTACAAGAATTTAGGATAGGACAGAGGGATGGAATAGTACCCAACAACTTGGGCGGTCGGGGGATTGAACGGCGACCTGATTAGCAATGTGAAGCGCCTTGTGTTTAAGTAGAACTAGCCAATTGCTGGGTTTTCATTGCCTAGTTTACGCAATTCAAAATATGCCGGTGTGTGGACCAAGAGCTGGAGCCAGGGCTGGCGCTCGCGAATGAAACCTGTATGGTATCCTGGAGCCAGAGGTGACGTCACACCTTCCTCGTGGCCATAATCCACCATATTCTAATATCACTCTTAGAGTATGTCATTATCACAGCCCATCCTCCTGTTTTGGTAGTAAATATAGTACCGATTAGGACCGTAGTATATATACCGACGGACAACGAAATTAGAGAGCAGAAATTTACACTATTGAGTTGGACAAACTGGAAAACTATTTTTTACTTGTATTGCAAAGACAAACTAAACTAACCTAACCTTCCTAGGATTGTGTGGCACGCACACACGCACGCACGTGTTTACCCCCGTCAAGACTGGTTTCCTTTAGGAGGTGACACGTCTACAAGCGAGTGTGGATGGCTTCCGTTCCTCTCTCCTGCTTGCTGCAACTATGGTGCATAAAGACACACATTGCCCTACGTTACTTCATCTGGTGGTCGAGCCCATCCAGCGGTTGAGACCTCTGGGCAACAGCAACAGTGTGAGGGCACAGCTTCTGTGAGGTTCAGCAAGGCCCGCCTAGATCAGTCGGCCCAGCTAGCTAGCATGTTTGGGCACACATTGGTTCAAGTGGGAACTGTGAAGTTGGTATCAGTTGCTGGGTTACCTTTCAGACCCTTCAGTGGTTAGGCTACATATATATACTCCCCTGAGGTTGCCCTGTGCCTTCCCTTGATGGACCATGTGGTTGGGTTGCAAGGGTTCTACTGCTCCGGCTGCGTTATACTCACACCCGGCTTCATCATTGATTTACACCCGGCTTCGTCTTTGACTCGCCCTTCTGCACCTCTCCATACCCCGGCCATTTACTTCCTGAAACGTCTCCCACGTTCCCAGTAGTGACTAACTACACACGTGGAGTAACTTCATCTCTTTTACAACTGCATCTTTAATTAGGGAAGCTCTACAGCGCCATAATTGTACTCGAACCAGAACCACTGCCTCTAACTGCTTATACCTGTCATGCGCGGTGACTCTGTTGTCGCTGACGAGTGTGGGTGTCGTAAAGATCTTTTGTCTTTGGTCCATTTACTCTGCACAGAATATTTTGATGTCATAACTGATGATCCCATTGCCACTGATGGTCCCACTGTTACTAATGATCCCACTGTCACTGGTGATCCTATTGCCACTGATGCTTTATACACGCATGAACACCTTATTGACTGTAGGTGTGAAATTTTTCATCATAATATTCTAGTATTACACCCGTCAACTTTAAACTGAATGTCTAGATGGGCCTCCTGAGGAAGCACCTGCTTAGCTAACACGCTAAGTGTAGTAAGCAGCTCATTCACCACTCTAGGGACCATAGAAAAAATGACTAGGCGCGAGCAAACGCCGAGACCTCAAAAAGTTTGAAATTTCTTATCCTAAGCCGTCGACCTTCGTCATTCGCTGGAGCGAATCTAATGAGTCCAAGATTCTCTCGAGATATTTTGTTGTGTGGTGCTATGAAGTCAGCTCGGGGTGTAACGAAAGACAGCGTTCAACTTAACAAAACAGTTTATTCAACAAAGTACTAACTACTACAAAAACAACGAAAAATGTAACAACTGTTATATTAGCTTAGCGCAGAATTTGTCTCAAGGTCGCTTGGGTCCTGGTCCTCACAATGGCGACACACGGGTCGCAAACAAAATCGCTATAGGACTGCCTCACAATGCTTCTTCCAGTCCTGACTTGAGCACTTTAAATCGTCCTCAGGCTTCACACATAAATGCCTGCTTGATTACCTCCTCTTATTGGAGCACACAACTAGGGGTTCCTCCTTTGCCAGGAGCTCAGCAAAGCGCGACCCTCTCTCACGACCTCTGTTGCTCAAGTAAGGTCATGCCGTCGTCTCGCAAGCCTCGCGGGTTTTAAATAAATATATATATATATATATATATATATATATATATATATATATATATATATATATATATATATATATATATATATATATATATATATATATATATTATTAAATATGACCGAAAAAGTAAGATTAATAATTCTAACACGAATTTTCTCAATCTTTCGTACATTACGCTTCACTGTTGGAGGTAAATCAAAAATCACTTCTCCAAAATTCATTTTTATTTCTAGTCTGACGCGACACGGGCGCGTTTCGTAAAACTTATTACATTTTCAAAGACTTCACAAATACACAACTGATTAGAACTTGCGTTTCTCTGATTTTATATCTACATTTTGAGTGAGGTGGGAAGGGTGATGTGGCATTAACACAAGACAGAACACTTGGGGATATTAATAGGGTATTAAAAGTATCAACACAAGACAGAACAGAAACAATGGGTATTGAATAGAAGTGTTTGTAGAAAGCCTATTGGTCCATATTTCTTGATGCTTCTATATTGGAGCGGAGTCTTGAGGTGGGTAGAATATAGTTGTGCAATAATTGGCTGTTGATTGCTGGTGTTGACTTCTTGATGTGTAGTGCCTCGCAAACGTCAAGCCGCCTGCTATCGCTGTATCTATCGATGATTTCTGTGTTGTTTACTAGGATTTCTCTGGCGATGGTTTGGTTTGGTCGCATGATCGCTGTCACCTTCTGAAGATGTATTTAATATACGAAAGTACTTAAGGAAATTCCTGTTTCATTTTTCCTCCGTGGTCTGACATTGTCACATTCTTAATCACGTGTTTATCTTCGTGATATACACACACATATATATATATATATATATATATATATATATATATATATATATATATATATATATATATATATATATATATATATATATATATATATATATAAAGTTTGTGAGGGTACCACCTCTGGTGCCAATGTGGGGACCCATAGCCCCGGAGTAGAAAATAAAAAGTATTCAGAGGAGACCTTGAGGTTTCTCACTGAACACTAATATTATCTTCTCCTACCACCCCCATTCTTTTGTATGTACACATATATCTTTACTTTATTTGAAATATATATATATATATATATATATATATATATATATATATATATATATATATATATATATATATATATATATATGCGGAAAATCCACAGAGAAATATGAAATGAGGTGAACGTTTCGGCTTTGTTAAAGCCTTTGTCAACACCAGACTGACTTCAGACTTTGACTTCACCAGACTTCAGTCAGTCTGGTGTTGACAAAGGCTTTAACAAAGCCGAAACGTTCACCTCATTTCATATTTCTCTGTGGATTTTCCGCATAAAATGATCAGTGTTTTATGATCGTCAATTGCATATATATATATATATATATATATATATATATATATATATATATATATATATATATATATATTATAATTTTTTCTCTGACCTCTCAATTAGATCTCGTATGTGGAATAACTCTCTGATAGGACACTCTCCATCAATCCCGTACACATACGCAACTCACAATTATAACATGAAACAGTGCAAAACACTTAGCACTGTTACAATCTCTCCCCCTCCAAACTCTCCCAATTTCACCTCATGATCGCTGTCACCTTCTCCAACACTGCCACCAAAGCTACCTTCTCCAACACCCGGGGTCAAATCCCATCACCAATTCCAAGCTTACTATATTACCAGATGTTAGATATTGCATTATAATAATGGCCGGCGGAACTGCATATATATATATATATATATATATATATTAAATATTTATTATTTAATTTACAAATATGACAGATTTTTTAAATATATATAAATATATATATATATATATATATATATATATATATATATATATATATATATATATATATATATATGCAAACAAGCCTGAATGGTCCCCAGGACTATATACAACTGAAAACTCACACCCCAGAAGTGACTCGAACCCATACTCCCACAACTGGTATGTACAGGGACGCCTTAATCCGCTTGACCATCACGACCGGACATAAAGAAGTGATAGCCGAGGCTATATGAACCACTTCCCCGCCGGCACTCGGATGGTAATCTTGGGCATAGCATTTTATCAAATCACCTCATTCTTTGGGGCACACGTGAGGAACACAAATGCAAACAAGCCTGAATGGTCCCCAGGACTATATACAACTGAAAACTCACACCCCAGAAGTGACTCGAACCCATACTCCCACAACTGGTATGTACAGGGACGCCTTAATCCGCTTGACCATCACGACCGGACATAAGGAAGTGATAGCCGAGGCTATATGAACCACTTCCCCGCCGGCACTCGGATGGTAATCTTGGGCATAGCATTTTATCAAATCACCTCATTCTTTGGGGCACACGTGAGGAACACAAATGCAAACAAGCCTGAATGGTCCCCAGGACTATATACAACTGAAAACTCACACCCCAGAAGTGACTCGAACCCATACTCCCACAACTGGTATGTACAGGGACGCCTTAATCCGCTTGACCATCACGACCGGACATAAGGAAGTGATAGCCGAGGCTATATGAACCACTTCCCCGCCGGCACTCGGATGGTAATCTTGGGCATAGCATTTTATCAAATCACCTCATTCTTTGGGGCACACGTGAGGAACACAAATGCAAACAAGCCTGAATGGTCCCCAGGACTATATACAACTGAAAACTCACACCCCAGAAGTGACTCGAACCCATACTCCCACAACTGGTATGTACAGGGACGCCTTAATCCGCTTGACCATCACGACCGGACATAAGGAAGTGATAGCCGAGGCTATATGAACCACTTCCCCGCCGGCACTCGGATGGTAATCTTGGGCATAGCATTTTATCAAATCACCTCATTCTTTGGGGCACACGTGAGGAACACAAATGCAAACAAGCCTGAATGGTCCCCAGGACTATATACAACTGAAAACTCACACCCCAGAAGTGACTCGAACCCATACTCCCACAACTGGTATGTACAGGGACGCCTTAATCCGCTTGACCATCACGACCGGACATAAGGAAGTGATAGCCGAGGCTATATGAACCACTTCCCCGCCGGCACTCGGATGGTAATCTTGGGCATAGCATTTTATCAAATCACCTCATTCTTTGGGGCACACGTGAGGAACACAAATGCAAACAAGCCTGAATGGTCCCCAGGACTATATACAACTGAAAACTCACACCCCAGAAGTGACTCGAACCCATACTCCCACAACTGGTATGTACAGGGACGCCTTAATCCGCTTGACCATCACGACCGGACATAAGGAAGTGATAGCCGAGGCTATATGAACCACTTCCCCGCCGGCACTCGGAGGGTAATCTTGGGCATAGCATTTTATCAAATCACCTCATTCTTTGGGGCACACGTGAGGAACACAAATGCAAACAAGCCTGAATGGTCCCCAGGACTATATACAACTGAAAACTCACACCCCAGAAGTGACTCGAACCCATACTCCCACAACTGGTATGTACAGGGACGCCTTAATCCGCTTGACCATCACGACCGGACATAAGGAAGTGATAGCCGAGGCTATATGAACCACTTCCCCGCCGGCACTCGGATGGTAATCTTGGGCATAGCATTTTATCAAATCACCTCATTCTTTGGGGCACACGTGAGGAACACAAATGCAAACAAGCCTGAATGGTCCCCAGGACTATATACAACTGAAAACTCACACCCCAGAAGTGACTCGAACCCATACTCCCACAACTGGTATGTACAGGGACGCCTTAATCGGCTTGACCATCACGACCGGACATAAGGAAGTGATAGCCGAGGCTATATGAACCACTTCCCCGCCGGCACTCGGATGGTAATCTTGGGCATAGCATTTTATCAAATCACCTCATTCTTTGGGGCACACGTGAGGAACACAAATGCAAACAAGCCTGAATGGTCCCCAGGACTATATACAACTGAAAACTCACACCCCAGAAGTGACTCGAACCCATACTCCCACAACTGGTATGTACAGGGACGCCTTAATCCGCTTGACCATCACGACCGGACATAAGGAAGTGATAGCTGAGGCTATATGAACCACTTCCCCGCCGGCACTCGGATGGTAATCTTGGGCATAGCATTTTATCAAATCACCTCATTCTTTGGGGCACACGTGAGGAACACAAATGCAAACAAGCCTGAATGGTCCCCAGGACTATATACAACTGAAAACTCACACCCCAGAAGTGACTCGAACCCATACTCCCACAACTGGTATGTACAGGGACGCCTTAATCCGCTTGACCATCACGACCGGACATAAGGAAGTGATAGCCGAGGCTATATGAACCACTTCCCCGCCGGCACTCGGATGGTAATCTTGGGCATAGCATTTTATCAAATCACCTCATTCAAGCGGATTAAGGCGTCCCTGTACATACCAGTTGTGGGAGTATGGGTTCGAGTCACTTCTGGGGTGTGAGTTTTCAGTTGTATATAGTCCTGGGGACCATTCAGGCTTGTTTGCATTTGTGTTCCTCACGTGTGCCCCAAAGAATGAGGTGATTTGATAAAATGCTATGCCCAAGATTACCATCCGAGTGCCGGCGGGGAAGTGGTTCATATAGCCTCGGCTATCACTTCCTTATGTCCGGTCGTGATGGTCAAGCGGATTAAGGCGTCCCTGTACATACCAGTTGTGGGAGTATGGGTTCGAGTCACTTCTGGGGTGTGAGTTTTCAGTTGTATATAGTCCTGGGGACCATTCAGGCTTGTTTGCATTTGTGTTCCTCACGTGTGCCCCAAAGAATGAGGTGATTTGATAAAATGCTATGCCCAAGATTACCATCCGAGTGCCGGCGGGGAAGTGGTTCATATAGCCTCGGCTATCACTTCCTTATGTCCGGTCGTGATGGTCAAGCGGATTAAGGCGTCCCTGTACATACCAGTTGTGGGAGTATGGGTTCGAGTCACTTCTGGGGTGTGAGTTTTCAGTTGTATATAGTCCTGGGGACCATTCAGGCTTGTTTGCATTTGTGTTCCTCACGTGTGCCCCAAAGAATGAGGTGATTTGATAAAATGCTATGCCCAAGATTACCATCCGAGTGCCGGCGGGGAAGTGGTTCATATAGCCTCGGCTATCACTTCCTTATGTCCGGTCGTGATGGTCAAGCGGATTAAGGCGTCCCTGTACATACCAGTTGTGGGAGTATGGGTTCGAGTCACTTCTGGGGTGTGAGTTTTCAGTTGTATATAGTCCTGGGGACCATTCAGGCTTGTTTGCATTTGTGTTCCTCACGTGTGCCCCAAAGAATGAGGTGATTTGATAAAATGCTATGCCCAAGATTACCATCCGAGTGCCGGCGGGGAAGTGGTTCATATAGCCTCGGCTATCACTTCCTTATGTCCGGTCGTGATGGTCAAGCGGATTAAGGCGTCCCTGTACATACCAGTTGTGGGAGTATGGGTTCGAGTCACTTCTGGGGTGTGAGTTTTCAGTTGTATATAGTCCTGGGGACCATTCAGGCTTGTTTGCATTTGTGTTCCTCACGTGTGCCCCAAAGAATGAGGTGATTTGATAAAATGCTATGCCCAAGATTACCATCCGAGTGCCGGCGGGGAAGTGGTTCATATAGCCTCGGCTATCACTTCCTTATGTCCGGTCGTGATGGTCAAGCGGATTAAGGCGTCCCTGTACATACCAGTTGTGGGAGTATGGGTTCGAGTCACTTCTGGGGTGTGAGTTTTCAGTTGTGTATAGTCCTGGGGACCATTCAGGCTTGTTTGCATTTGTGTTCCTCACGTGTGCCCCAAAGAATGAGGTGATTTGATAAAATGCTATGCCCAAGATTACCATCCGAGTGCCGGCGGGGAAGTGGTTCATATAGCCTCGGCTATCACTTCCTTATGTCCGGTCGTGATGGTCAAGCGGATTAAGGCGTCCCTGTACATACCAGTTGTGGGAGTATGGGTTCGAGTCACTTCTGGGGTGTGAGTTTTCAGTTATATATATATATATATATATATATATATATATATATATATATATATATATATATATATATATATATATATATATATATTTATATATATATATATATATACATGCGAACAAGCCTTAATGGTCCCCAGGAATATATGCAACTGAAAACTCACATGCCAGAAGTGACTCGAACCCATACTGCCAGGAGCAATGCAACTGGTATGTACAGGACGCCTTAATCCGCTTGAGTCAATTTTAAAGGAATATATTAGTGAATATTTATTTATGTAAATTGATATATATATATTTATATATATATATATATATATATATATATATATATATATATATATATATATATATATATATATCTATATATATATATATATATATATATATATATATATATATATATATATATATATATATATATATATATATATATATATATATATATATATCTTATATAGGTATTACTAGAGTTACTAGCAAAACACCAACTTTAGTATCCACAAAATGAACGTATCCGTAATGATGAAAATGTTCTTGATGTTTCTCGCGGTCACTTCTGGAATTTTTTAATTTCTTCATTTGAAAATCATGTTTATGACGAGGGAAAAAGATTTGGACCTGTCATTGGCTCAATCGTTGGACCCGTAAATGGACCCGTCATTGGCTCAATCGTTGGACCCGTAAATGGACCCATCATTGGCTCCATCATTGGACCCGTTAATGGACCCGTCATTGGCTCCATCATTGGACCCGTTAATGGACCCATCATTGGCTCCATCATTGGACCCGTTAATGGACCCATCATTGGCTCCATCATTGGACCCGTTAATGAACCCCATCATTGGCTCCATCATTGGACCCGTTAATGGACCTGTCGTTGGCTCTGTCGTTAGTGAAGATGGTAAGATGGCGGTGAAGATGACTGAAAGATTCTTAAAAATTCGTGCGTTGTTGATAATGGGCGGAGCTGTGGCAGGTTTCTTGATCATCAGCCGTTGGCTTCCTCACCACCCGCTAGATGATGAATGCAATGTGAAGGTAAGAGATTCCTCGAGTGGGGAAGAAACTGAAGCTTGTTCAAGTGGGGATGAAACCGAAGCTTGTTCAAGTGGGGATGAAACCGAAGCTTGTTTAAGTGGGGATCAAACCGAAGCTTGTTCAAGTGGGGATGAAACGGAAGCTTGTTCAAGTGGGGATGAAACCGAAGCTTGTTCAAGTGGGGATGAAACTGAAGCTTGTTCAAGTGGGGATGAAACCGAAGCTTGTTCTAGTGGGGATGAAACCGAAGCTTGTTCAAGTAGGGATGAAACTGAAGCTTGTTCAAGTGGGGATGAAACGGAAGCTTGTTCAAGTGGGGATGAAACGGAAGCTTGTTCAAGTGGGGACGAAACGTTGTCTTTCGACGAGTTACATTCGATAATCAATTACTTATGTCGTAGAGGTTACGATACCGATTGTAGTGATGGAGATGAAGTTTGCTTGAGTGGAGACGAAACGGAAGCTTGTTCGAGTGGGGAAGAAACTGATGAAACGTTGACTTTCGACGAGTTACATTCGATAATCAATTACTTATGCCGTAGTGGTTACGATTGTAGTGATGATTGGAGTGGTTACGATACCGATTGTAGTGATGGAGAAGATGAAGTTTGCCTGAGTGGAGACGAAACGGAAGCTTGTTCGAATGGGGAAGAAACTGATGAAACGTTGAGTTTCGACGAGTTACATTCGATAATCAATTACTTATGTCATAGTGGTTACGATTGTAGTGATGATTGTAGTGGTTACGATTGTAGTGATGGAGAAGATGAAGTTTGCTTGAGTGGAGACGAAACTGATGAAACGTTGACTTTCGACTAGTTACACTGGATATTCAATTACTTATGCCGTAGTAGTTACGATACCGATTGTAGTGATGGAGAAGGTGAAGTTTGATTGGGTGGGGACGAAACTGATTAAACGTTGACTTTCAAAAAGTTACATTGGATAATGTCACAGGGGGTGGGCTTGGGCTCTGCTAGCAGTCGGCTGCTAAGGGGCTCAGAAGACAGAATACTCAGCCCCTCCGACTCTTTGGACTCACCGGAGTTTTCTGGTCCCACACGAGAGGACCAGTAATACCCACCACCGCAGGTCTTTGCCCCCACCACTAGGGGTGCCACTGATTCACCCTGAAAGCCCTTCAGTCAACCATGGGGAAACTGCCATTAGCAATTCCGGCCTAGACCCGTAGAAAAGTGAAGGAAGACCTAGGCTTACCTTTTAACAATAACTTCCCCTGAGTCTTGCCTGCCAGACAAAAAGTTGCAGGAATTCCTTTCCCGCCTGCCTTCTCAATCTTCTTCTGAATCAATAGATATCATCGAATTAGGCAATATTTTGCCGTTTTTCCACGTTTTTGTGAATTTTCAGTTTATTGTTATTATTTCATTAAATATACGATAAAAGTGATGCAAACACATAATTGATTAGAAATTAACCTTAAATACTTCGTTTTCAATCAACCATTTGTTTCTCGTTAAAATACTGAGTAGGATATTGAAAAGGGGAGAAGTTCGGTTTTTATTGCCTATATCGACGTTTCTGCCGGATTAGAGCGGTTTTACGTGTACATCTTCCGTCGGTAATATAAACGGAAAATCAGGAACATTTTAGTTAATTCTAATGAAAACACATTGGTTTTTATCATTTGTATTCGGAACAACATTGTCGTATGTCTTTTCTTGGATCTAAATAATACGAAACCTCGCTTTATGATTCGAAGTTAAAATCCACAAATTTGGAATAATAGTGACTCTCTTCACGTTTTTCATGTAGTTTGATATTACTTAAATATATTCTTTTTACCAATATTTCGATACTATTTCATGTAGTATCACGATATGTGATTTGGCCTTCATATCTCAGATTTTTGCATAATATTGAATTTTAAGCAAGTTTTCTTGCATTTTGTTTCATACTACACATCATCGAATTTAGCAATATTTTGAAGTTTATCATCCCCTTTTCCTTTATGTGATTTAAGCAAAATATCATCGAATTAGGCAATATTTTGCCGTTTTAACACGTTTTTGTGAATTTTCAGTTTATTTGTATTATTTCATTAAATATACGATAAAAATGATGCGAACACGTAATTGATTAGATAATAAACTTAAATACTTCACCTTTAATCATCTATTTGTTTCTCGTTGAAATACTGAGTAAGATATTGAAAAGGGGAGAAGTTCGGTTTTTATTGCATATATCGACGTTTCAGCCGGAAAAGAGCGGTTTTACGTGTACATCTTCCATCGGTAATATAAAAGGAAAATCAGGAACATTTTAGTTAATTCTAATGAAAACACATTGATTTTTATCATTTGTACTGGAAACAACATTGTCATATGTCTTTTCTTGGATCTAAATAATACGAAACCTCGCTTTATGATTCGAAGATAAAATCCACAAATTTAGAGTGATAGTGACACTTCACGTTTTTCATATAGTTTGATATTACGTAAATATATTCATTTTTAGCAATATTTCGATACTATTTCATGTAGTATCACGAAATGTGGTTTGGCCTTCATATCTCAGATTTTCGCATAATATTGCATTTTAAGCAAGTTTTCTTGCATTTTGTTTCATACTAAACATCATCGAATTTAGCAACATTTTGACGTTTATCATCCCCTTTTCCTTTATGTGATTTAAACAAAATATCATCGAATTAGGCAATATTTTGCCGTTTTTCCAAATTTTTGTGAATTTTCAGTTTATTGGTATTAATTCATTAAATATACGATAAAAATGATACAAACATGTAATTGATTAGATAATAAACTTAAATACTTCACCTTTAATCATCTATTTGTTGCTCGTTGAAATACTGAGTAAGATATTGAAAAGGGGAGAAGTTCGGTTTTTATTGCATATATCGACGTTTCAGCCGGAATAGAGCGGTTTTACGTGTACATCTTCCATCGGTAATATAAAAGAAAAATCAGGAACATTTTAGTTAATTCTAATGAAAACACATTGATTTTTATCATTTGTATTGGAAACAACATTGTCATATGTCTTTTCATGGATCTAAATAATACGAAACCTCGCTTTATGATTCGAAGTTAAAATCCACAAATTTAGAATAATAGTGACTCCTCACGTTTTTCATGTAGTTTGATATTACGTAAATATATTCATTTTTACCAATATTTCGATACTATTTCATGTAGTATCACGATATGTGATTTGGCCTTCATATCTCAGATTTTTGCATAATATTGCATTTTAAGCAAGTTTTCTTGCATTTTGTTTCATACTAAACATCATCGAATTTAGCAATATTTTGAAGTTTATCATCCCCTTTTCCTTTATGTGATTTAAGCAAAATATCATCGAATTAGGCAATATTTTGCCGTTTTAACACGTTTTTGTGAATTTTCAGTTTATTGGTATTAATTCATTATATATACAATAAAAATGATGCAACCACGAAATTGATTAGATAATAAACTTAAATACTTCACCTTTAATCATCTATTTGTTTCTCGTTGAAATACTGAGTAGGATATTAAAAAGGGGAGAAGTTCGGTTTTCATTGCATATATCGACGTTTCAGCTGGAATAAAGCGGTTTTACGTGTACATCTTCCATCGGTAATATAAACGGAAAATCAGGAACATTTTAGTTAATTCTAATGAAAACACATTGATTTTTATCATTTGTATTGGAAACAACATTGCCATATGTCTTTTCATGGATCTAAATAATACGAAACCTCGCTTTATGATTCGAAGTTAAAATCCACAAATTTAGAATAATAGTGACTCTCTCCACGTTTTTCATGTAGTTTGATATTACGTAAATATATTCATTTTACCAATATTTCGATACTATTTCAAGTAGTATCACGATATGTGATTTGGCCTTCATATCTCAGATTTTTGCATAATATTGCATTTTAAGCAAGTTTTCTTGCATTTTGTTTCATACTAAACATCATCGAATTTAGCAATATTTTGACGATTATCATCCCCTTTTCCTTTATGTGATTTAAACAAAATATCATCGAATTAGGCAATATTTTGCCGTTTTTCCACGTTTTTGTGAATTTTCAGTTTATTGGTAATAATTCATTATATATACGATAAAAATGATGCAAACACGTAATTGATTAGATAATAAACTTAAATACTTCACCTTTAATCATCTATTTGTTTCTCGTTGAAATACTGAGTAAGATATTGAAAAGGGGAGAAGTTCGGTTTTTATTGCATATATCGACGTTTCAGCCGGAATAGAGCGGTTTTACGTGTACATCTTCCATCGGTAATATAAAAGGAAAATCAGGAACATTTTAGTTAATTCTAATGAAAACACATTGATTTTTATCATTTGTATTGGAAACAACATTGTCATATTTCTTTTCTTGGATCTAAATAATACGAAACCTCGCTTTATGATTCGAAGTTAAAATCCACAAATTTAGAATAATAATGACTCTCTTCACGTTTTTCATGTAGTTTGATATTACGTAAATATATTCATTTTACCAATATTTCGATACTATTTCATGTAGTATCAAGATATGTGATTTGGCCTTCATATCTCAGATTTTTGCATAATATTGCATATTAAGCAAGTTTTCTTGCATTTTGTTTCATACTAAACATCATCGAATTTAGCAATATTTTGACGTGTATCATCCCCTTTTCCTTTATGTGATTTAAAGAAAATATCATCGAATTAGGCAATATTTTGCCGTTTTTCCACGTTTTTGTGAATTTTCAGTTTATTGGTATTAATTCATTAAATATACGATAAAAATGATGCAAGCATGTAATTGATTAGATAATAAACTTAAATACTTCACCTTTAATCATCTATTTGTTTCTCGTTGAAATACTGAGTAGGATATTGAAAAGGGGAGAAGTTCGGTTTTCATTGCATATATCGACGTTTCAGCCGGAATAGAGCGGTTTTACGTGTACATCTTCCATCGGTAATATAAAAGGAAAATCAGGAACATTTTAGTTACTCCAATGAAAACACATTGATTTTTATCATTTGTATTGGAAACAACATTGTCATATTTCTTTTCTTGGATCTAAATAATACGAAACCTCGCTCTATGATTCGAAGTTAAAATCCACAAATTTAGAATAATAATGACTCTCTTCACGTTTTTCATGTAGTTTGATTTTACGTAAATATATTCATTTTACCAATATTTCGATACTATTTCATGTAGTATCAAGATATGTGATTTGGCCTTCATATCTCAGATTTTTGTATAATATTGCATATTAAGCAAGTTTTCTTACATTTTGTTTCATACTAAACATCATCGAATTTAACAATATTTTGACGTTTATCATCCCCTTTTCCTTTATGTGATTTAAAGAAAATATCATCGAATTAGGCAATATTTTGCCGTTTTTCCACGTTTTTGTGAATTTTCAGTTTATTGGTAATAATTCATTATATATACGATAAAAATGATGCAAACACGTAATTGATTAGATAATAAACTTAAATACTTCACCTTTAATCATCTATTTGTTTCTCGTTGAAATACTGAGTAAGATATTGAAAAGGGGAGAAGTTCGGTTTTTATTGCATATATCGACGTTTCAGCCGTCATAGAGCGGTTTTACGTGTACAACTTCCATCGGTAATATAAAAGGAAAATCAGGAACATTTTAGTTAATTCTAATGAAAACACATTGACTTTTATCATTTGTATTGGAAACAACATTGTCATATTTCTTTTCTTGGATCTAAATAATACGAAACCTCGCTTTATGATTCGAAGTTAAAATCCACAAATTTAGAATAATAATGACTCTCTTCACGTTTTTCATGTAGTTTGATATTACGTAAATATATTCATTTTACCAATATTTCGATTCTATTTCATGTAGTATCAAGATATGTGATTTGGCCTTCATATCTCAGATTTTTGCATAATATTGCATATTAAGCAAGTTTTCTTGCATTTTGTTTCATACTAAACATCATCGAATTTAGCAATATTTTGACGTGTATCATCCCCTTTTCCTTTATGTGATTTAAAGAAAATATCATCGAATTAGGCAATATTTTGCCGTTTTTCCACGTTTTTGTGAATTTTCAGTTTATTGGTATTAATTCATTAAATATACGATAAAAATGATGCAAGCACGTAATTGATTAGATAATAAACTTAAATACTTCACCTTTAATCATCTATTTGTTTCTCGTTGAAATACTGAGTAGGATATTGAAAAGGGGAGAAGTTCGGTTTTCATTGCATATATCGACGTTTCAGCCGGAATAGAGCGGTTTTACGTGTACATCTTCCATCTGGAATATAAACGGAAAATCAGGAACATTTTAGTTAATTCTAATGAAAACACATTGATTTTTATCATTTGTATTGGAAACAGCATTGTCATATGTCTTTTCATGGATCTAAATAATACGAAACCTCGCTTTATGATTCGAAGTTAAAATCCACCAATTTAGAATAATAGTGACTCTCTTCACGTTTTTCATGTAGTTTAATATTACGTAAATATATTCATTTTTACCAATATTTCGATACTATTCCATGTAGTATCACGATATGTGATTTGGCCTTTATATCTCAGATTTTTGCATAATATTGCATTTTAAGCAAGTTTTCTTGCATTTTGTTTCATACTAAAATTCATCGAATTTAGCAATATTTTGACGTTTATCATCCCTTTTTCCTTTATGTGATTTAAAGAAAATATCATCGAATTAGGCAATATTTTGCCGTTTTTCCACGTTTTTGTGAATTTTCAGTTTATTGGTATTAATTCATTAAATATACGATAAAAATGATGCAAGCACGTAATTGATTAGATAATAAACGTAAATACTTCACCTTTAATCATCTATTTGTTTCTCGTTGAAATACTGAGTAGGATATTGAAAAGGGGAGAAGTTCGGTTTTCATTGCATATATCAACGTTTCAGCCGGAATAGAGCGGTTTTACGTGTACATCTTCCATCGGGAATGTAAACGGAAAATCAGGAACATTTTAGTTAATTCTAATGAAAACACATTGATTTTTATCATTTGTATTGGAAACAACATTGTCATATGTCTTTTCATGGATCTAAATAATACGAAACCTCGCTTTATGATTCGAAGTTAAAATCCACAAATTTAGAATAATAGTGACTCTCTTCACGTTTTTCATGTAGTTTGATATTACGTAAATATATTCATTTTACCAATATTTCGATACTATTTCAAGTAGTATCACGATATGTGATTTGGCCTTCATATCTCAGATTTTTGCATAATATTGCATTTTAAGCAAGTTTTCTTGCATTTTGTTTCATACTAAACATCATCGAATTTAGCAATATTTTGACGATTATCATCCCCTTTTCCTTTATGTGATTTAAACAAAATATCATCGAATTAGGCAATATTTTGCCGTTTTTCCACGTTTTTGTGAATTTTCAGTTTATTGGTAATAATTCATTATATATACGATAAAAATGATGCAAACACGTAATTGATTAGATAATAAACTTAAATACTTCACCTTTAATCATCTATTTGTTTCTCGTTGAAATACTGAGTAAGATATTGAAAAGGGGAGAAGTTCGGTTTTTATTGCATATATCGACGTTTCAGCCGGAATAGAGCGGTTTTACGTGTACATCTTCCATCGGTAATATAAAAGGAAAATCAGGAACATTTTAGTTACTCCAATGAAAACACATTGATTTTTATCATTTGTATTGGAAACAACATTGTCATATTTCTTTTCTTGGATCTAAATAATACGAAACCTCGCTCTTTGATTCGAAGTTAAAATCCACAAATTTAGAATAATAATGACTCTCTTCACGTTTTTCATGTAGTTTGATTTTACGTAAATATATTCATTTTACCAATATTTCGATACTATTTCATGTAGTATCAAGATATGTGATTTGGCCTTCATATCTCAGATTTTTGCATAATATTGCATATTAAGCAAGTTTTCTTACATTTTGTTTCATACTAAACATCATCGAATTTAACAATATTTTGACGTTTATCATCCCCTTTTCCTTTATGTGATTTAAAGAAAATATCATCGAATTAGGCAATATTTTGCCGTTTTTCCACGTTTTTGTGAATTTTCAGTTTAGTGGTATTAATTCATTAAATATACGATAAAAATGATGCAAACACGTAATTGATTAGATAATAAACTTAAATACTTCACCTTTAATCATGTATTTGTTTCTCGTTGAAATACTGAGTAAGATATTGAAAAGGGGAGAAGTTCGGTTTTTATTGCATATATCGACGTTTCAGCCGGATTAGAGCGGTTTTACGTGTACATCTTCCATCGGTAATATAAAAGGAAAATCAGGAACATTTTAGTTAATTCTAATGAAAACACATTGATTTTTATCATTTGTATTGGAAACAACATTGTCATATTTCTTTTCTTGGATCTAAATAATACGAAACCTCGCATTATGATTCGAAGTTAAAATCCACAAATTTAGAATAATAATGACTCTCTTCACGTTTTTCATGTAGTTTGATTTTACGTAAATATATTCATTTTACCAATATTTCGATACTATTTCATGTAGTATCAAGATATGTGATTTGGCCTTCATATCTCAGATTTTTGCATAATATTGCATATTAAGCAAGTTTTCTTACATTTTGTTTCATACTAAACATCATCGAATTTAACAATATTTTGACGTTTATCATCCCCTTTTCCTTTATGTGATTTAAAGAAAATATCGAATTAGGCAATATTTTGCCGTTTTTCCACGTTTTTGTGAATTTTCAGTTTAGTGGTATTAATTCATTAAATATACGATAAAAATGATGCAAACACGTAATTGATTAGATAATAAACTTAAATACTTCACCTTTAATCATGTATTTGTTTCTCGTTGAAATACTGAGTAAGATATTGAAAAGGGGAGAAGTTCGGTTTTTATTGCATATATCGACGTTTCAGCCGGATTAGAGCGGTTTTACGTGTACATCTTCCATCGGTAATATAAAAGGAAAATCAGGAACATTTTAGTTAATTCTAATGAAAACACATTGATTTTTATCATTTGTATTGGAAACAACATTGTCATATTTCTTTTCTTGGATCTAAATAATACGAAACCTCGCATTATGATTCGAAGTTAAAATCCACAAATTTGGAATAATAGTGACTCTCTTCACGTTTTTCATGTAGTTTGGTATTACGTAAATATATTCATTTTATCAATATTTCGATACTATTTCATGTAGTATCAAGATATGTGATTTGGCCTTCATATCTCAGATTTTTGCATAATATTGCATATTAAGCAAGTTTTCTTACATTTTGTTTCATACTAAACATCATCGAATTTAGCAATATTTTGACGTTTATCATCCCCTTTTCCTTTATGTGATTTAAAGAAAATATCATCGAATTAGGCAATATTTTGCCGTTTTTCCACGTTTTTGTGAATTTTCAGTTTATTGGTATTAATTCATTAAATATACGATAAAAATGATGCAAGCACGTAATTGATTAGATAATAAACTTAAATACTTCACCTTTAATCATCTATTTGTTTCTCGTTGAAATACTGAGTAGGATATTGAAAAGGGGAGAAGTTCGGTTTTCATTGCATATATCAACGTTTCAGCCGGAATAGAGCGGTTTTACGTGTACATCTTCCATCGGGAATATAAACGGAAAATCAGGAACATTTTAGTTAATTCTAATGAAAACACATTGATTTTTATCATTTGTATTGGAAACAACATTGTCATATGTCTTTTCATGGATCTAAATAATACGAAACCTCGCTTTATGATTCGAAGTTAAAATCCACAAATTTAGAATAATAGTGACTCTCTTCACGATTTTCATGTAGTTTGATATTACGTAAATATATTCATTTTTACCAATATTTCGATACTATTTCATGTAGTATCACGATATGTGATTTGGCCTTCATATCTCAGATTTTTGCATAATATTGCATTTTAAGCAAGTTTTCTTGCATTTTGTTTCATACTAAACATCATCGAATTTAGCAATATTTTGACGTTTATCATCTCCTTTTTCTTTATGTGATTTAAACAAAATATCATCGAATTAGGCAATATTTTGCCGTTTTTCCACGTTTTTGTGAATTTTCAGTTTATTGGTAATAATTCATTATATATACGATAAAAATGATGCAAACACGTAATTGATTAGATAATAAACTTAAATACTTCACCTTTAATCATCTATTTGTTTCTCGTTGAAATACTGAGTAAGATATTGAAAAGGGGAGAAGTTCGGTTTTTATTGCATATATCGACGTTTCAGCCGTCATAGAGCGGTTTTACGTGTACAACTTCCATCGGTAATATAAAAGGAAAATCAGGAACATTTTAGTTAATTCTAATGAAAACACATTGACTTTTATCATTTGTATTGGAAACAACATTGTCATATTTCTTTTCTTGGATCTAAATAATACGAAACCTCGCTTTATGATTCGAAGTTAAAATCCACAAATTTAGAATAATAATGACTCTCTTCACGTTTTTCATGTAGTTTGATATTACGTAAATATATTCATTTTACCAATATTTCGATTCTATTTCATGTAGTATCAAGATATGTGATTTGGCCTTCATATCTCAGATTTTTGCATAATATTGCATATTAAGAAAGTTTTCTTGCATTTTGTTTCATACTAAACATCATCGAATTTAGCAATATTTTGACGTGTATCATCCCCTTTTCCTTTATGTGATTTAAACAAAATATCATCGAATTAGGCAATATTTTGCCGTTTTTCCACGTTTTTGTGAATTTTCAGTTTATTGGTATTAATTCATTAAATATACGATAAAAATGATGCAAGCACGTAATTGATTAGATAATAAACTTAAATACTTCACCTTTAATCATCTATTTGTTTCTCGTTGAAATACTGAGTAGGATATTGAAAAGGGGAGAAGTTCGGTTTTCATTGCATATATCGACGTTTCAGCCGGAATAGAGCGGTTTTAAGTGTACATCTTCCATCGGGAATATAAACGGAAAATCAGGAACATTTTAGTTAATTCTAATGAAAACACATTGATTTTTATCATTTGTATTGGAAACAGCATTGTCATATGTCTTTTCATGGATCTAAATAATACGAAACCTCGCTTTATGATTCGAAGTTAAAATCCACAAATTTAGAATAATAGTGACTCTCTTCACGTTTTTCATGTAGTTTGATATTACGTAAATATATTCATTTTTACCAATATTTCGATACTATTCCATGTAGTATCACGATATGTGATTTGGCCTTTATATCTCAGATTTTTGCATAATATTGCATTTTAAGCAAGTTTTCTTGCATTTTGTTTCATACTAAAATTCATCGAATTTAGCAATATTTTGACGTTTATCATCCCCTTTTCCTTTATGTGATTTAAAGAAAATATCATCGAATTAGGCAATATTTTGCCGTTTTTCCACGTTTTTGTGAATTTTCAGTTTATTGGTATTAATTCATTAAATATACGATAAAAATGATGCAAGCACGTAATTGATTAGATAATAAACGTAAATACTTCACCTTTAATCATCTATTTGTTTCTCGTTGAAATACTGAGTAGGATATTGAAAAGGGGAGAAGTTCGGTTTTCATTGCATATATCAACGTTTCAGCCGGAATAGAGCGGTTTTACGTGTACATCTTCCATCGGGAATGTAAACGGAAAATCAGGAACATTTTAGTTAATTCTAATGAAAACACATTGATTTTTATCATTTGTATTGGAAACAACATTGTCATATGTCTTTTCATGGATCTAAATAATACGAAACCTCGCTTTATGATTCGAAGTTAAAATCCACAAATTTAGAATAATAGTGACTCTCTTCACGTTTTTCATGTAGTTTGATATTACATAAATATATTCATTTTTACCAATATTTCGATACTATTTCATGTAGTATCACGATATGTGATTTGGCCTTCATATCTCAGATTTTTGAATAATATTGCATTTATGCAAGTTTTCTTGCATTTTGTTTCATACTAAACATCATCGAATTTAGCAATATTTTGACGTTTATCATCTCCTTTTTCTTTATGTGATTTAAAGAAAATATCATCGAATTAGGCAATATTTTGCCGTTTTTCCACGTTTTTGTGAATTTTCAGTTTATTGGTATTAATTCATTAAATATACGATAAAAATGATGCAAGCACGTAATTGATTAGATAATAAACGTAAATACTTCACCTTTAATCATCTATTTGTTTCTCGTTGAAATACTGAGTAGGATATTGAAAAGGGGAGAAGTTCGGTTTTCATTGCATATATCAACGTTTCAGCCGGAATAGAGCGGTTTTACGTGTACATCTTCCATCGGGAATGTAAACGGAAAATCAGGAACATTTTAGTTAATTCTAATGAAAACACATTGATTTTTATCATTTGTATTGGAAACAACATTGTCATATGTCTTTTCATGGATCTAAATAATACGAAACCTCGCTTTATGATTCGAAGTTAAAATCCACAAATTTAGAATAATAGTGACTCTCTTCACGTTTTTCATGTAGTTTGATATTACGTAAATATATTCATTTTACCAATATTTCGATACTATTTCAAGTAGTATCACGATATGTGATTTGGCCTTCATATCTCAGATTTTTGCATAATATTGCATTTTAAGCAAGTTTTCTTGCATTTTGTTTCATACTAAACATCATCGAATTTAGCAATATTTTGACGATTATCATCCCCTTTTCCTTTATGTGATTTAAACAAAATATCATCGAATTAGGCAATATTTTGCCGTTTTTCCACGTTTTTGTGAATTTTCAGTTTATTGGTAATAATTCATTATATATACGATAAAAATGATGCAAACACGTAATTGATTAGATAATAAACTTAAATACTTCACCTTTAATCATCTATTTGTTTCTCGTTGAAATACTGAGTAAGATATTGAAAAGGGGAGAAGTTCGGTTTTTATTGCATATATCGACGTTTCAGCCGGAATAGAGCGGTTTTACGTGTACATCTTCCATCGGTAATATAAAAGGAAAATCAGGAACATTTTAGTTACTCCAATGAAAACACATTGATTTTTATCATTTGTATTGGAAACAACATTGTCATATTTCTTTTCTTGGATCTAAATAATACGAAACCTCGCTCTATGATTCGAAGTTAAAATCCACAAATTTAGAATAATAATGACTCTCTTCACGTTTTTCATGTAGTTTGATTTTACGTAAATATATTCATTTTACCAATATTTCGATACTATTTCATGTAGTATCAAGATATGTGATTTGGCCTTCATATCTCAGATTTTTGCATAATATTGCATATTAAGCAAGTTTTCTTACATTTTGTTTCATACTAAACATCATCGAATTTAACAATATTTTGACGTTTATCATCCCCTTTTCCTTTATGTGATTTAAAGAAAATATCATCGAATTAGGCAATATTTTGCCGTTTTTCCACGTTTTTGTGAATTTTCAGTTTAGTGGTATTAATTCATTAAATATACGATAAAAATGATGCAAACACGTAATTGATTAGATAATAAACTTAAATACTTCACCTTTAATCATGTATTTGTTTCTCGTTGAAATACTGAGTAAGATATTGAAAAGGGGAGAAGTTCGGTTTTTATTGCATATATCGACGTTTCAGCCGGATTAGAGCGGTTTTACGTGTACATCTTCCATCGGTAATATAAAAGGAAAATCAGGAACATTTTAGTTAATTCTAATGAAAACACATTGATTTTTATCATTTGTATTGGAAACAACATTGTCATATTTCTTTTCTTGGATCTAAATAATACGAAACCTCGCATTATGATTCGAAGTTAAAATCCACAAATTTAGAATAATAATGACTCTCTTCACGTTTTTCATGTAGTTTGATTTTACGTAAATATATTCATTTTACCAATATTTCGATACTATTTCATGTAGTATCAAGATATGTGATTTGGCCTTCATATCTCAGATTTTTGCATAATATTGCATATTAAGCAAGTTTTCTTACATTTTGTTTCATACTAAACATCATCGAATTTAACAATATTTTGACGTTTATCATCCCCTTTTCCTTTATGTGATTTAAAGAAAATATCGAATTAGGCAATATTTTGCCGTTTTTCCACGTTTTTGTGAATTTTCAGTTTAGTGGTATTAATTCATTAAATATACGATAAAAATGATGCAAACACGTAATTGATTAGATAATAAACTTAAATACTTCACCTTTAATCATGTATTTGTTTCTCGTTGAAATACTGAGTAAGATATTGAAAAGGGGAGAAGTTCGGTTTTTATTGCATATATCGACGTTTCAGCCGGATTAGAGCGGTTTTACGTGTACATCTTCCATCGGTAATATAAAAGGAAAATCAGGAACATTTTAGTTAATTCTAATGAAAACACATTGATTTTTATCATTTGTATTGGAAACAACATTGTCATATTTCTTTTCTTGGATCTAAATAATACGAAACCTCGCATTATGATTCGAAGTTAAAATCCACAAATTTGGAATAATAGTGACTCTCTTCACGTTTTTCATGTAGTTTGGTATTACGTAAATATATTCATTTTATCAATATTTCGATACTATTTCATGTAGTATCAAGATATGTGATTTGGCCTTCATATCTCAGATTTTTGCATAATATTGCATATTAAGCAAGTTTTCTTACATTTTGTTTCATACTAAACATCATCGAATTTAGCAATATTTTGACGTTTATCATCCCCTTTTCCTTTATGTGATTTAAAGAAAATATCATCGAATTAGGCAATATTTTGCCGTTTTTCCACGTTTTTGTGAATTTTCAGTTTATTGGTATTAATTCATTAAATATACGATAAAAATGATGCAAGCACGTAATTGATTAGATAATAAACTTAAATACTTCACCTTTAATCATCTATTTGTTTCTCGTTGAAATACTGAGTAGGATATTGAAAAGGGGAGAAGTTCGGTTTTCATTGCATATATCAACGTTTCAGCCGGAATAGAGCGGTTTTACGTGTACATCTTCCATCGGGAATATAAACGGAAAATCAGGAACATTTTAGTTAATTCTAATGAAAACACATTGATTTTTATCATTTGTATTGGAAACAACATTGTCATATGTCTTTTCATGGATCTAAATAATACGAAACCTCGCTTTATGATTCGAAGTTAAAATCCACAAATTTAGAATAATAGTGACTCTCTTCACGATTTTCATGTAGTTTGATATTACGTAAATATATTCATTTTTACCAATATTTCGATACTATTTCATGTAGTATCACGATATGTGATTTGGCCTTCATATCTCAGATTTTTGCATAATATTGCATTTTAAGCAAGTTTTCTTGCATTTTGTTTCATACTAAACATCATCGAATTTAGCAATATTTTGACGTTTATCATCTCCTTTTTCTTTATGTGATTTAAACAAAATATCATCGAATTAGGCAATATTTTGCCGTTTTTCCACGTTTTTGTGAATTTTCAGTTTATTGGTAATAATTCATTATATATACGATAAAAATGATGCAAACACGTAATTGATTAGATAATAAACTTAAATACTTCACCTTTAATCATCTATTTGTTTCTCGTTGAAATACTGAGTAAGATATTGAAAAGGGGAGAAGTTCGGTTTTTATTGCATATATCGACGTTTCAGCCGTCATAGAGCGGTTTTACGTGTACAACTTCCATCGGTAATATAAAAGGAAAATCAGGAACATTTTAGTTAATTCTAATGAAAACACATTGACTTTTATCATTTGTATTGGAAACAACATTGTCATATTTCTTTTCTTGGATCTAAATAATACGAAACCTCGCTTTATGATTCGAAGTTAAAATCCACAAATTTAGAATAATAATGACTCTCTTCACGTTTTTCATGTAGTTTGATATTACGTAAATATATTCATTTTACCAATATTTCGATTCTATTTCATGTAGTATCAAGATATGTGATTTGGCCTTCATATCTCAGATTTTTGCATAATATTGCATATTAAGAAAGTTTTCTTGCATTTTGTTTCATACTAAACATCATCGAATTTAGCAATATTTTGACGTGTATCATCCCCTTTTCCTTTATGTGATTTAAACAAAATATCATCGAATTAGGCAATATTTTGCCGTTTTTCCACGTTTTTGTGAATTTTCAGTTTATTGGTATTAATTCATTAAATATACGATAAAAATGATGCAAGCACGTAATTGATTAGATAATAAACTTAAATACTTCACCTTTAATCATCTATTTGTTTCTCGTTGAAATACTGAGTAGGATATTGAAAAGGGGAGAAGTTCGGTTTTCATTGCATATATCGACGTTTCAGCCGGAATAGAGCGGTTTTAAGTGTACAACTTCCATCGGGAATATAAACGGAAAATCAGGAACATTTTAGTTAATTCTAATGAAAACACATTGATTTTTATCATTTGTATTGGAAACAGCATTGTCATATGTCTTTTCATGGATCTAAATAATACGAAACCTCGCTTTATGATTCGAAGTTAAAATCCACAAATTTAGAATAATAGTGACTCTCTTCACGTTTTTCATGTAGTTTGATATTACGTAAATATATTCATTTTTACCAATATTTCGATACTATTCCATGTAGTATCACGATATGTGATTTGGCCTTTATATCTCAGATTTTTGCATAATATTGCATTTTAAGCAAGTTTTCTTGCATTTTGTTTCATACTAAAATTCATCGAATTTAGCAATATTTTGACGTTTATCATCCCCTTTTCCTTTATGTGATTTAAAGAAAATATCATCGAATTAGGCAATATTTTGCCGTTTTTCCACGTTTTTGTGAATTTTCAGTTTATTGGTATTAATTCATTAAATATACGATAAAAATGATGCAAGCACGTAATTGATTAGATAATAAACGTAAATACTTCACCTTTAATCATCTATTTGTTTCTCGTTGAAATACTGAGTAGGATATTGAAAAGGGGAGAAGTTCGGTTTTCATTGCATATATCAACGTTTCAGCCGGAATAGAGCGGTTTTACGTGTACATCTTCCATCGGGAATGTAAACGGAAAATCAGGAACATTTTAGTTAATTCTAATGAAAACACATTGATTTTTATCATTTGTATTGGAAACAACATTGTCATATGTCTTTTCATGGATCTAAATAATACGAAACCTCGCTTTATGATTCGAAGTTAAAATCCACAAATTTAGAATAATAGTGACTCTCTTCACGTTTTTCATGTAGTTTGATATTACATAAATATATTCATTTTTACCAATATTTCGATACTATTTCATGTAGTATCACGATATGTGATTTGGCCTTCATATCTCAGATTTTTGCATAATATTGCATTTATGCAAGTTTTCTTGCATTTTGTTTCATACTAAACATCATCGAATTTAGCAATATTTTGACGTTTATCATCTCCTTTTTCTTTATGTGATTTAAAGAAAATATCATCGAATTAGGCAATATTTTGCCGTTTTTCCACGTTTTTGTGAATTTTCAGTTTATTGGTATTAATTCATTAAATATACGATAAAAATGATGCAAGCACGTAATTGATTAGATAATAAACTTAAATACTTCACCTTTAATCATCTATTTGTTTCTCGTTGAAATACTGAGTAGGATATTGAAAAGGGGAGAAGTTCGGTTTTCATTGCATATATCAACGTTTCAGCCGGAATAGAGCGGTTTTACGTGTACATCTTCCATCGGGAATATAAACGGAAAATCAGGAACATTTTAGTTAATTCTAATGAAAACACATTGATTTTTATCATTTGTATTGGAAACAACATTGTCATATGTCTTTTCATGGATCTAAATAATACGAAACCTCGCTTTATGATTCGAAGTTAAAATCCACAAATTTAGAATAATAGTGACTCTCTTCACGATTTTCATGTAGTTTGATATTACGTAAATATATTCATTTTTACCAATATTTCGATACTATTTCATGTAGTATCACGATATGTGATTTGGCCTTCATATCTCAGATTTTTGCATAATATTGCATTTTAAGCAAGTTTTCTTGCATTTTGTTTCATACTAAACATCATCGAATTTAGCAATATTTTGACGTTTATCATCTCCTTTTTCTTTATGTGATTTAAACAAAATATCATCGAATTAGGCAATATTTTGCCGTTTTTCCACGTTTTTGTGAATTTTCAGTTTATTGGTAATAATTCATTATATATACGATAAAAATGATGCAAACACGTAATTGATTAGATAATAAACTTAAATACTTCACCTTTAATCATCTATTTGTTTCTCGTTGAAATACTGAGTAAGATATTGAAAAGGGGAGAAGTTCGGTTTTTATTGCATATATCGACGTTTCAGCCGTCATAGAGCGGTTTTACGTGTACAACTTCCATCGGTAATATAAAAGGAAAATCAGGAACATTTTAGTTAATTCTAATGAAAACACATTGACTTTTATCATTTGTATTGGAAACAACATTGTCATATTTCTTTTCTTGGATCTAAATAATACGAAACCTCGCTTTATGATTCGAAGTTAAAATCCACAAATTTAGAATAATAATGACTCTCTTCACGTTTTTCATGTAGTTTGATATTACGTAAATATATTCATTTTACCAATATTTCGATTCTATTTCATGTAGTATCAAGATATGTGATTTGGCCTTCATATCTCAGATTTTTGCATAATATTGCATATTAAGAAAGTTTTCTTGCATTTTGTTTCATACTAAACATCATCGAATTTAGCAATATTTTGACGTGTATCATCCCCTTTTCCTTTATGTGATTTAAACAAAATATCATCGAATTAGGCAATATTTTGCCGTTTTTCCACGTTTTTGTGAATTTTCAGTTTATTGGTATTAATTCATTAAATATACGATAAAAATGATGCAAGCACGTAATTGATTAGATAATAAACTTAAATACTTCACCTTTAATCATCTATTTGTTTCTCGTTGAAATACTGAGTAGGATATTGAAAAGGGGAGAAGTTCGGTTTTCATTGCATATATCGACGTTTCAGCCGGAATAGAGCGGTTTTAAGTGTACATCTTCCATCGGGAATATAAACGGAAAATCAGGAACATTTTAGTTAATTCTAATGAAAACACATTGATTTTTATCATTTGTATTGGAAACAGCATTGTCATATGTCTTTTCATGGATCTAAATAATACGAAACCTCGCTTTATGATTCGAAGTTAAAATCCACAAATTTAGAATAATAGTGACTCTCTTCACGTTTTTCATGTAGTTTGATATTACGTAAATATATTCATTTTTACCAATATTTCGATACTATTCCATGTAGTATCACGATATGTGATTTGGCCTTTATATCTCAGATTTTTGCATAATATTGCATTTTAAGCAAGTTTTCTTGCATTTTGTTTCATACTAAAATTCATCGAATTTAGCAATATTTTGACGTTTATCATCCCCTTTTCCTTTATGTGATTTAAAGAAAATATCATCGAATTAGGCAATATTTTGCCGTTTTTCCACGTTTTTGTGAATTTTCAGTTTATTGGTATTAATTCATTAAATATACGATAAAAATGATGCAAGCACGTAATTGATTAGATAATAAACGTAAATACTTCACCTTTAATCATCTATTTGTTTCTCGTTGAAATACTGAGTAGGATATTGAAAAGGGGAGAAGTTCGGTTTTCATTGCATATATCAACGTTTCAGCCGGAATAGAGCGGTTTTACGTGTACATCTTCCATCGGGAATGTAAACGGAAAATCAGGAACATTTTAGTTAATTCTAATGAAAACACATTGATTTTTATCATTTGTATTGGAAACAACATTGTCATATGTCTTTTCATGGATCTAAATAATACGAAACCTCGCTTTATGATTCGAAGTTAAAATCCACAAATTTAGAATAATAGTGACTCTCTTCACGTTTTTCATGTAGTTTGATATTACATAAATATATTCATTTTTACCAATATTTCGATACTATTTCATGTAGTATCACGATATGTGATTTGGCCTTCATATCTCAGATTTTTGCATAATATTGCATTTATGCAAGTTTTCTTGCATTTTGTTTCATACTAAACATCATCGAATTTAGCAATATTTTGACGTTTATCATCTCCTTTTCCTTTATGTGATTTAAACAAAATATCATCGAATTAGGCAATATTTTGCCGTTTTTCCACGTTTTTGTGAATTTTCAGTTTATTGGTAATAATTCATTATATATACGATAAAAATGATGCAAACACGTAATTGATTAGATAATAAACTTAAATACTTCACCTTTATTCATCTATTTGTTTCTCGTTGAAATACTGAGTAAGATATTGAAAAGGGGAGAAGTTCGGTTTTTATTGCATATATCGACGTTTCAGCCGTCATAGAGCGGTTTTACGTGTACAACTTCCATCGGTAATATAAAAGGAAAATCAGGAACATTTTAGTTAATTCTAATGAAAACACATTGACTTTTATCATTTGTATTGGAAACAACATTGTCATATTTCTTTTCTTGGATCTAAATAATACGAAACCTCGCTTTATGATTCGAAGTTAAAATCCACAAATTTAGAATAATAATGACTCTCTTCACGTTGTTCATGTAGTTTGATATTACGTAAATATATTCATTTTACCAATATTTCGATTCTATTTCATGTAGTATCAAGATATGTGATTTGGCCTTCATATCTCAGATTTTTGCATAATATTGCATATTAAGCAAGTTTTCTTGCATTTTGTTTCATACTAAACATCATCGAATTTAGCAATATTTTGACGTGTATCATCCCCTTTTCCTTTATGTGATTTAAAGAAAATATCATCGAATTAGGCAATATTTTGCCGTTTTTCCACGTTTTTGTGAATTTTCAGTTTATTGGTATTAATTCATTAAATATACGATAAAAATGATGCAAGCACGTAATTGATTAGATAATAAACTTAAATACTTCACCTTTAATCATCTATTTGTTTCTCGTTGAAATACTGAGTAGGATATTGAAAAGGGGAGAAGTTCGGTTTTCATTGCATATATCGACGTTTCAGCCGGAATAGAGCGGTTTTACGTGTACATCTTCCATCGGGAATATAAACGGAAAATCAGGAACATTTTAGTTAATTCTAATGAAAACACATTGATTTTTATCATTTGTATTGGAAACTGCATTGTCATATGTCTTTTCATGGATCTAAATAATACGAAACCTCGCTTTATGATTCGAAGTTAAAATCCACCAATTTAGAATAATAGTGACTCTCTTCACGTTTTTCATGTAGTTTGATATTACGTAAATATATTCATTTTTACCAATATTTCGATACTATTCCATGTAGTATCACGATATGTGATTTGGCCTTTATATCTCAGATTTTTGCATAATATTGCATTTTAAGCAAGTTTTCTTGCATTTTGTTTCATACTAAACATCATCGAATTTAGCAATATTTTGACGTTTATCATCCCCTTTTCCTTTATGTGATTTAAACATAATATCATCGAATTAGGCAATATTTTGCCGTTTTTCCACGTTTTTGTGAATTTTCAGTTTATTGGTAATAATTCATTATATATACGATAAAAATGATGCAAACACGTAATTGATTAGATAATAAACTTAAATACTTCACTTTTAGTCATCTATTTGTTTCTCGTTGAAATACTGAGTAAGATATTGAAAAGGGGAGAAGTTCGGTTTGTATTGCATATATCGACGTTTCAGCCGGAATAGAGCGGTTTTACGTGTACATCTTCCATCGGTAATATAAAAGGAAAATCAGGAACATATTAGTTAATTCTAATGAAAACACATTGATTTTTATCATTTGTATTGGAAACAACATTGTAATATTTCTTTTCTTGGATCTAAATAATACGAAACCTCGCTTTATGATTCGAAGTTAAATTCCACAAATTTAGAATAATAATGATTCTCTTCACGTTTTTCATGTAGTTTGATATTACGTAAATATATTCATTTTACCAATATTTCGATACTATTTCATGTAGTATCAAGATATGTGATTTGGCCTTCATATTTCAGATTTTTGCATAATATTGCATATTAAGCAAGTTTTCTTGCATTTTGTTTCATACTAAAATTCATCGAATTTAGCAATATTTTGACGTTTATCATCCCCTTTTCCTTTATGTGATTTAAAGAAAATATCATCGAATTAGGCAATATTTTGCCGTTTTTCCACGTTTTTGTGAATTTTCAGTTTATTGGTATTAATTCATTAAATATACGATAAAAATGATGCAAGCACGTAATTGATTAGATAATAAACGTAAATACTTCACCTTTAATCATCTATTTGTTTCTCGTTGAAATACTGAGTAGGATATTGAAAAGGGGAGAAGTTCGGTTTTCATTGCATATATCAACGTTTCAGCCGGAATAGAGCGGTTTTACGTGTACATCTTCCATCGGGAATGTAAACGGAAAATCAGGAACATTTTAGTTAATTCTAATGAAAACACATTGATTTTTATCATTTGTATTGGAAACAACATTGTCATATGTCTTTTCATGGATCTAAATAATACGAAACCTCGCTTTATGATTCGAAGTTAAAATCCACAAATTTAGAATAATAGTGACTCTCTTCACGTTTTTCATGTAGTTTGATATTACATAAATATATTCATTTTTACCAATATTTCGATACTATTTCATGTAGTATCACGATATGTGATTTGGCCTTCATATCTCAGATTTTTGCATAATATTGCATTTTAAGCAAGTTTTCTTGCATTTTGTTTCATACTAAACATCATCGAATTTAGCAATATTTTGACGTTTATCATCTCCTTTTCCTTTATGTGATTTAAACAAAATATCATCGAATTAGGCAATATTTTGCCGTTTTTCCACGTTTTTGTGAATTTTCAGTTTATTGGTAATAATTCATTATATATACGATAAAAATGATGCAAACACGTAATTGATTAGATAATAAACTTAAATACTTCACCTTTAATCATCTATTTGTTTCTCGTTGAAATACTGAGTAAGATATTGAAAAGGGGAGAAGTTCGGTTTTTATTGCATATATCGACGTTTCAGCCGTAATAGAGCGGTTTTACGTGTACATCTTCCATCGGTAATATAAAAGGAAAACCAGGAACATTTTAGTTAATTCTAATGAAAACACATTGACTTTTATCATTTGTATTGGAAACAACATTGTCATATTTCTTTTCTTGGATCTAAATAATACGAAACCTCGCTTTATGATTCGAAGTTAAAATCCACAAATTTAGAATAATAATGACTCTCTTCACGTTTTTCATGTAGTTTGATATTACGTAAATATATTCATTTTACCAATATTTCGATACTATTTCATGTAGTATCAAGATATGTGATTTGGCCTTCATATCTCAGATTTTTGCAAAATATTGCATATTAAGCAAGTTTTCTTGCATTTTGTTTCATACTAAACATCATCGAATTTAGCAATATTTTGACGTGTATCATCCCCTTTTCCTTTATGTGATTTAAAGAAAATATCATCGAATTAGGCAATATTTTGCCGTTTTTCCACGTTTTTGTGAATTTTCATTTATTGGTATTAATTCATTAAATATACGATAAAAATGATGCAAGCACGTAATTGATTAGATAATAAACTTAAATACTTCACCTTTAATCATCTATTTGTTTCTCGTTGAAATACTGAGTAGGATATTGAAAAGGGGAGAAGTTCGGTTTTCATTGCATATATCGACGTTTCAGCCGGAATAGAGCGGTTTTACGTGTACATCTTCCATCGGGAATATAAACGGAAAATCAGGAACATTTTAGTTAATTCTAATGAAAACACATTGATTTTTATCATTTGTATTGGAAACAACATTGTCATATGTCTTTTCATGGATCTAAATAATACGAAACCTCGCTTTATGATTCGAAGTTAAAATCCACCAATTTAGAATAATAGTGACTCTCTTCACGTTTTTCATGTAGTTTGATATTACGTAAATATATTCATTTTTACCAATATTTCGATACTATTCCATGTAGTATCACGATATGTGATTTGGCCTTCATATCTCAGATTTTTGCATAATATTGCATTTTAAGCAAGTTTTCTTGCATTTTGTTTCATACTAAACATCATCGAATTTAGCAATATTTTGACGTTTATCATCCCCTTTTCCTTTATGTGATTTAAACAAAATATCATCGAATTGGGCAATATTTTGCCGTTTTTCCACGTTTTTGTGAATTTTCAGTTTATTGGTATTAATTCATTAAATATACGATAAAAATGATGCAAGCACGTAATTGATTAGATAATAAACTTAAATACTTCACCTTTAATCATGTATTTGTTTCTCGTTGAAATACTGAGTAGGATATTGAAAAGGGGAGAAGTTCGGTTTTCATTGCATATATCGACGTTTCAGCCGGAATAGAGCGGTTTTACGTGTACATCTTCCATCGGGAATATAAACGGAAAATCAGGAACATTTTAGTTAATTCTAATGAAAACACATTGGTTTTTATCATTTGTATTGGAAACAACATTGTCATA
This sequence comes from Procambarus clarkii, assembly GCF_040958095.1. Lineage (NCBI taxonomy): Eukaryota > Metazoa > Arthropoda > Malacostraca > Decapoda > Cambaridae > Procambarus > Procambarus clarkii. Next base: position 2,148,358 of record NC_091234.1, on the reverse strand, counting down.
TGTCTTTTCATGGATCTAAATAATACGAAACCTCGCTTTATGATTCGAAGTTAAAATCCACCAATTTAGAATAATAGTGACTCTCTTCACGTTTTTCATGTAGTTTGATATTACGTAAATATATTCATTTTTACCAATATTTCGATACTATTCCATGTAGTATCACGATATGTGATTTGGCCTTCATATCTCAGATTTTTGCATAATATTGCATTTTAAGCAAGTTTTCTTGCATTTTGTTTCATACTAAACATCATCGAATTTAGCAATATTTTGACGTTTATCATCCCCTTTTCCTTTATGTGATTTAAACAAAATATTATCGAATTAGGCAATATTTTGCCGTTTTTCCACGTTTTTGTGAATTTTCAGTTTATTGGTAATAATTCATTATATATACGATACAAATGATGCAAACACGTAATTGATTAGATAATAAACTTAAATACTTCACCTTTAATCATCTATTTGTTTCTCGTTGAAATACTGAGTAAGATATTGAAAAGGGGAGAAGTTCGGTTTTTATTGCATATATCGACGTTTCAGCCGGAATAGAGCGGTTTTACGTGTACATCTTCCATCGGTAATATAAAAGGAAAATCAGGAACATTTTAGTTAATTCTAATGAAAACACATTGATTTTTATCATTTGTACTGGAAACCACATTGTCATATGTCTTTTCTTGGATCTAAATAATACGAAACCTCGCATTATGATTCGAAGTTAAAATCCACAAATTTGGAATAATAGTGACTCTTCACGTTTTTCATGTAGTTTGATATTACTTAAATATATTAATTTTACCAATATTTCGATACTATTTCATGTAGTATCACGATATGTGATTTGGCCTTCTTATCTCAGATTTTTGCATAATATTGCATTTTAAGCAAGTTTTCTTGCATTTTGTTTCATACTACACATCATCGAATTTAGCAATATTTTGAAGTTTATCGTCCCCTTTTCCTTTATGTGATTTAAGCAAAATATCGAATTAGGCAATATTTTGCCGTTTTAACACGTTTTTGTGAATTTTCAGTTTATTGGTATTAATTCATTAAATATACGATAAAAATGATGCAAACACGTAATTGATTAGATAATAAACTTAAATACTTCACCTTTAATCATCTATTTGTTTCTCGTTGAAATACTGAGTAGGATATTGAAAAGGGGAGAAGTTCGGTTTTCATTGCATATATCGACGTTTCAGCCGGAATAGAGCGGTTTTACGTGTACATCTTCCATCGGTAATATAAACGGAAAATCAGGAACATTTTAGTTACTCCAATGAAAACACATTGATTTTTATCATTTGTATTGGAAACAACATTGTCATATTTCTTTTCTTGGATCTAAATAATACGAAACCTCGCTCTATGATTCGAAGTTAAAATCCACAAATTTAGAATAATAATGACTCTCTTCACGTTTTTCATGTAGTTTGATTTTACGTAAATATATTCATTTTACCAATATTTCGATACTATTTCATGTAGTATCAAGATATGTGATTTGGCCTTCATATCTCAGATTTTTGCATAATATTGCATATTAAGCAAGTTTTCTTACATTTTGTTTCATACTAAACATCATCGAATTTAACAATATTTTGACGTTTATCATCCCCTTTTCCTTTATGTGATTTAAAGAAAATATCATCGAATTAGGCAATATTTTGCCGTTTTTCCACGTTTTTGTGAATTTTCAGTTTAGTGGTATTAATTCATTAAATATACGATAAAAATGATGCAAACACGTAATTGATTAGATAATAAACTTAAATACTTCACCTTTAATCATGTATTTGTTTCTCGTTGAAATACTGAGTAAGATATTGAAAAGGGGAGAAGTTCGGTTTTTATTGCATATATCGACGTTTCAGCCGGATTAGAGCGGTTTTACGTGTACATCTTCCATCGGTAATATAAAAGGAAAATCAGGAACATTTTAGTTAATTCTAATGAAAACACATTGATTTTTATCATTTGTATTGGAAACAACATTGTCATATTTCTTTTCTTGGATCTAAATAATACGAAACCTCGCATTATGATTCGAAGTTAAAATCCACAAATTTGGAATAATAGTGACTCTCTTCACGTTTTTCATGTAGTTTGGTATTACGTAAATATATTCATTTTATCAATATTTCGATACTATTTCATGTAGTATCAAGATATGTGATTTGGCCTTCATATATCAGATTTTTGCATAATATTGCATATTAAGCAAGTTTTCTTACATTTTGTTTCATACTAAACATCATCGAATTTAGCAATATTTTGACGTTTATCATCCCCTTTTCCTTTATGTGATTTAAAGAAAATATCATCGAATTAGGCAATATTTTGCCGTTTTTCCACGTTTTTGTGAATTTTCAGTTTATTGGTATTAATTCATTAAATATACGATAAAAATGATGCAAGCACGTAATTGATTAGATAATAAACTTAAATACTTCACCTTTAATCATCTATTTGTTTCTCGTTGAAATACTGAGTAGGATATTGAAAAGGGGAGAAGTTCGGTTTTCATTGCATATATCAACGTTTCAGCGGGAATAGAGCGGTTTTACGTGTACATCTTCCATCGGGAATATAAACGGAAAATCAGGAACATTTTAGTTAATTCTAATGAAAACACATTGATTTTTATCATTTGTATTGGAAACAACATTGTCATATGTCTTTTCATGGATCTAAATAATACGAAACCTCGCTTTATGATTCGAAGTTAAAATCCACAAATTTAGAATAATAGTGACTCTCTTCACGATTTTCATGTAGTTTGATATTACGTAAATATATTCATTTTTACCAATATTTCGATACTATTTCATGAAGTATCACGATATGTGATTTGGCCTTCATATCTCAGATTTTTGCATAATATTGCATTTTAAGCAAGTTTTCTTGCATTTTGTTTCATACTAAACATCATCGAATTTAGCAATATTTTGACGTTTATCATCTCCTTTTCCTTTATGTGATTTAAACAAAATATCATCGAATTAGGCAATATTTTGCCGTTTTTCCACGTTTTTGTGAATTTTCAGTTTATTGGTAATAATTCATTATATATACAATAAAAATGATGCAAACACGTAATTGATTAGATAATAAACTTAAATACTTCACCTTTAATCATCTATTTGTTTCTCGTTGAAATACTGAGTAAGATATTGAAAAGGGGAGAAGTTCGGTTTTTATTGCATATATCGACGTTTCAGCCGTCATAGAGCGGTTTTACGTGTACAACTTCCATCGGTAATATAAAAGGAAAATCAGGAACATTTTAGTTAATTCTAATGAAAACACATTGACTTTTATCATTTGTATTGGAAACAACATTGTCATATTTCTTTTCTTGGATCTAAATAATACGAAACCTCGCTTTATGATTCGAAGTTAAAATCCACAAATTTAGAATAATAATGACTCTCTTCACGTTTTTCATGTAGTTTGATATTACGTAAATATATTCATTTTACCAATATTTCGATTCTATTTCATGTAGTATCAAGATATGTGATTTGGCCTTCATATCTCAGATTTTTGCATAATATTGCATATTAAGCAAGTTTTCTTGCATTTTGTTTCATACTAAACATCATCGAATTTAGCAATATTTTGACGTGTATCATCCCCTTTTCCTTTATGTGATTTAAAGAAAATATCATCGAATTAGGCAATATTTTGCCGTTTTTCCACGTTTTTGTGAATTTTCAGTTTATTGGTATTAATTCATTAAATATACGATAAAAATGATGCAAGCACGTAATTGATTAGATAATAAACTTAAATACTTCACCTTTAATCATCTATTTGTTTCTCGTTGAAATACTGAGTAAGATATTGAAAAGGGGAGAAGTTCGGTTTTTATTGCATATATCGACGTTTCAGCCGTCATAGAGCGGTTTTACGTGTACAACTTCCATCGGTAATATAAAAGGAAAATCAGGAACATTTTAGTTAATTCTAATGAAAACACATTGACTTTTATCATTTGTATTGGAAACAACATTGTCATATTTCTTTTCTTGGATCTAAATAATACGAAACCTCGCTTTATGATTCGAAGTTAAAATCCACAAATTTAGAATAATAATGACTCTCTTCACGTTTTTCATGTAGTTTGATATTACGTAAATATATTCATTTTACCAATATTTCGATTCTATTTCATGTAGTATCAAGATATGTGATTTGGCCTTCATATCTCAGATTTTTGCATAATATTGCATATTAAGCAAGTTTTCTTGCATTTTGTTTCATACTAAACATCATCGAATTTAGCAATATTTTGACGTGTATCATCCCCTTTTCCTTTATGTGATTTAAAGAAAATATCATCGAATTAGGCAATATTTTGCCGTTTTTCCACGTTTTTTGTGAATTTTCAGTTTATTGGTATTAATTCATTAAATATACGATAAAAATGATGCAAGCACGTAATTGATTAGATAATAAACTTAAATACTTCACCTTTAATCATCTATTTGTTTCTCGTTGAAATACTGAGTAGGATATTGAAAAGGGGAGAAGTTCGGTTTTCATTGCATATATCGACGTTTCAGCCGGAATAGAGCGGTTTTACGTGTACATCTTCCATCGGGAATATAAACGGAAAATCAGGAACATTTTAGTTAATTCTAATGAAAACACATTGATTTTTATCATTTGTATTGGAAACAGCATTGTCATATGTCTTTTCATGGATCTAAATAATACGAAACCTCGCTTTATGATTCGAAGTTAAAATCCACCAATTTAGAATAATAGTGACTCTCTTCACGTTTTTCATGTAGTTTGATATTACGTAAATATATTCATTTTTACCAATATTTCGATACTATTCCATGTAGTATCACGATATGTGATTTGGCCTTTATATCTCAGATTTTTGCATAATATTGCATTTTAAGCAAGTTTTCTTGCATTTTGTTTCATACTAAAATTCATCGAATTTAGCAATATTTTGACGTTTATCATCCCCTTTTCCTTTATGTGATTTAAAGAAAATATCATCGAATTAGGCAATATTTTGCCGTTTTTCCACGTTTTTGTGAATTTTCAGTTTATTGGTATTAATTCATTAAATATACGATAAAAATGATGCAAGCACGTAATTGATTAGATAATAAACGTAAATACTTCACCTTTAATCATCTATTTGTTTCTCGTTGAAATACTGAGTAGGATATTGAAAAGGGGAGAAGTTCGGTTTTCATTGCATATATCAACGTTTCAGCCGGAATAGAGCGGTTTTACGTGTACATCTTCCATCGGGAATGTAAACGGAAAATCAGGAACATTTTAGTTAATTCTAATGAAAACACATTGATTTTTATCATTTGTATTGGAAACAACATTGTCATATGTCTTTTCATGGATCTAAATAATACGAAACCTCGCTTTATGATTCGAAGTTAAAATCCACAAATTTAGAATAATAGTGACTCTCTTCACGTTTTTCATGTAGTTTGATATTACGTAAATATATTCATTTTACCAATATTTCGATACTATTTCAAGTAGTATCACGATATGTGATTTGGCCTTCATATCTCAGATTTTTGCATAATATTGCATTTTAAGCAAGTTTTCTTGCATTTTGTTTCATACTAAACATCATCGAATTTAGCAATATTTTGACGATTATCATCCCCTTTTCCTTTATGTGATTTAAACAAAATATCATCGAATTAGGCAATATTTTGCCGTTTTTCCACGTTTTTGTGAATTTTCATTTATTGGTATTAATTCATTAAATATACGATAAAAATGATGCAAGCACGTAATTGATTAGATAATAAACTTAAATACTTCACCTTTAATCATCTATTTGTTTCTCGTTGAAATACTGAGTAGGATATTGAAAAGGGGAGAAGTTCGGTTTTCATTGCATATATCGACGTTTCAGCCGGAATAGAGCGGTTTTACGTGTACATCTTCCATCGGGAATATAAACGGAAAATCAGGAACATTTTAGTTAATTCTAATGAAAACACATTGATTTTTATCATTTGTATTGGAAACAACATTGTCATATGTCTTTTCATGGATCTAAATAATACGAAACCTCGCTTTATGATTCGAAGTTAAAATCCACCAATTTAGAATAATAGTGACTCTCTTCACGTTTTTCATGTAGTTTGATATTACGTAAATATATTCATTTTTACCAATATTTCGATACTATTCCATGTAGTATCACGATATGTGATTTGGCCTTCATATCTCAGATTTTTGCATAATATTGCATTTTAAGCAAGTTTTCTTGCATTTTGTTTCATACTAAACATCATCGAATTTAGCAATATTTTGACGTTTATCATCCCCTTTTCCTTTATGTGATTTAAACAAAATATCATCGAATTGGGCAATATTTTGCCGTTTTTCCACGTTTTTGTGAATTTTCAGTTTATTGGTATTAATTCATTAAATATACGATAAAAATGATGCAAGCACGTAATTGATTAGATAATAAACTTAAATACTTCACCTTTAATCATGTATTTGTTTCTCGTTGAAATACTGAGTAGGATATTGAAAAGGGGAGAAGTTCGGTTTTCATTGCATATATCGACGTTTCAGCCGGAATAGAGCGGTTTTACGTGTACATCTTCCATCGGGAATATAAACGGAAAATCAGGAACATTTTAGTTAATTCTAATGAAAACACATTGGTTTTTATCATTTGTATTGGAAACAACATTGTCATATGTCTTTTCATGGATCTAAATAATACGAAACCTCGCTTTATGATTCGAAGTTAAAATCCACCAATTTAGAATAATAGTGACTCTCTTCACGTTTTTCATGTAGTTTGATATTACGTAAATATATTCATTTTTACCAATATTTCGATACTATTCCATGTAGTATCACGATATGTGATTTGGCCTTCATATCTCAGATTTTTGCATAATATTGCATTTTAAGCAAGTTTTCTTGCATTTTGTTTCATACTAAACATCATCGAATTTAGCAATATTTTGACGTTTATCATCCCCTTTTCCTTTATGTGATTTAAACAAAATATTATCGAATTAGGCAATATTTTGCCGTTTTTCCACGTTTTTGTGAATTTTCAGTTTATTGGTAATAATTCATTATATATACGATACAAATGATGCAAACACGTAATTGATTAGATAATAAACTTAAATACTTCACCTTTAATCATGTATTTGTTTCTCGTTGAAATACTGAGTAGGATATTGAAAAGGGGAGAAGTTCGGTTTTTATTGCATATATCGACGTTTCAGCCGGAATAGAGCGGTTTTACGTGTACATCTTCCATCGGTAATATAAAAGGAAAATCAGGAACATTTTAGTTAATTCTAATGAAAACACATTGATTTTTATCATTTGTACTGGAAACCACATTGTCATATGTCTTTTCTTGGATCTAAATAATACGAAACCTCGCATTATGATTCGAAGTTAAAATCCACAAATTTGGAATAATAGTGACTCTTCACGTTTTTCATGTAGTTTGATATTACTTAAATATATTAATTTTACCAATATTTCGATACTATTTCATGTAGTATCACGATATGTGATTTGGCCTTCTTATCTCAGATTTTTGCATAATATTGCATTTTAAGCAAGTTTTCTTGCATTTTGTTTCATACTACACATCATCGAATTTAGCAATATTTTGAAGTTTATCGTCCCCTTTTCCTTTATGTGATTTAAGCAAAATATCGAATTAGGCAATATTTTGCCGTTTTAACACGTTTTTGTGAATTTTCAGTTTAATGGTATTAATTCATTAAATATACGATAAAAATGATGCAAACACGTAATTGATTAGATAATAAACTTAAATACTTCACCTTTAATCATCTATTTGTTTCTCGTTGAAATACTGAGTAGGATATTGAAAAGGGGAGAAGTTCGGTTTTCATTGCATATATCGACGTTTCAGCCGGAATAGAGCGGTTTTACGTGTACATCTTCCATCGGTAATATAAACGGAAAATCAGGAACATTTTAGTTACTCCAATGAAAACACATTGATTTTTATCATTTGTATTGGAAACAACATTGTCATATTTCTTTTCTTGGATCTAAATAATACGAAACCTCGCTCTATGATTCGAAGTTAAAATCCACAAATTTAGAATAATAATGACTCTCTTCACGTTTTTCATGTAGTTTGATTTTACGTAAATATATTCATTTTACCAATATTTCGATACTATTTCATGTAGTATCAAGATATGTGATTTGGCCTTCATATCTCAGATTTTTGCATAATATTGCATATTAAGCAAGTTTTCTTACATTTTGTTTCATACTAAACATCATCGAATTTAACAATATTTTGACGTTTATCATCCCCTTTTCCTTTATGTGATTTAAAGAAAATATCATCGAATTAGGCAATATTTTGCCGTTTTTCCACGTTTTTGTGAATTTTCAGTTTAGTGGTATTAATTCATTAAATATACGATAAAAATGATGCAAACACGTAATTGATTAGATAATAAACTTAAATACTTCACCTTTAATCATGTATTTGTTTCTCGTTGAAATACTGAGTAAGATATTGAAAAGGGGAGAAGTTCGGTTTTTATTGCATATATCGACGTTTCAGCCGGATTAGAGCGGTTTTACGTGTACATCTTCCATCGGGAATATAAACGGAAAATCAGGAACATTTTAGTTAATTCTAATGAAAACACATTGATTTTTATCATTTGTATTGGAAACAACATTGTCATATGTCTTTTCATGGATCTAAATAATACGAAACCTCGCTTTATGATTCGAAGTTAAAATCCATAATTTAGAATAATAGTGACTCTCTTCACGATTTTCATGTAGTTTGATATTACGTAAATATATTCATTTTTACCAATATTTCGATACTATTTCATGAAGTATCACGATATGTGATTTGGCCTTCATATCTCAGATTTTTGCATAATATTGCATTTTAAGCAAGTTTTCTTGCATTTTGTTTCATACTAAACATCATCGAATTTAGCAATATTTTGACGTTTATCATCTCCTTTTCCTTTATGTGATTTAAACAAAATATCATCGAATTAGGCAATATTTTGCCGTTTTTCCACGTTTTTGTGAATTTTCAGTTTATTGGTAATAATTCATTATATATACGATAAAAATGATGCAAACACGTAATTGATTAGATAATAAACTTAAATACTTCACCTTTAATCATCTATTTGTTTCTCGTTGAAATACTGAGTAAGATATTGAAAAGGGGAGAAGTTCGGTTTTTATTGCATATATCGACGTTTCAGCCGTCATAGAGCGGTTTTACGTGTACAACTTCCATCGGTAATATAAAAGGAAAATCAGGAACATTTTAGTTAATTCTAATGAAAACACATTGACTTTTATCATTTGTATTGGAAACAACATTGTCATATTTCTTTTCTTGGATCTAAATAATACGAAACCTCGCTTTATGATTCGAAGTTAAAATCCACAAATTTAGAATAATAATGACTCTCTTCACGTTTTTCATGTAGTTTGATTTTACGTAAATATATTCATTTTACCAATATTTCGATACTATTTCATGTAGTATCAAGATATGTGATTTGGCCTTCATATCTCAGATTTTTGCATAATATTGCATATTAAGCAAGTTTTCTTACATTTTGTTTCATACTAAACATCATCGAATTTAACAATATTTTGACGTTTATCATCCCCTTTTCCTTTATGTGATTTAAAGAAAATATCATCGAATTAGGCAATATTTTGCCGTTTTTCCACGTTTTTGTGAATTTTCAGTTTAGTGGTATTAATTCATTAAATATACGATAAAAATGATGCAAACACGTAATTGATTAGATAATAAACTTAAATACTTCACCTTTAATCATGTATTTGTTTCTCGTTGAAATACTGAGTAAGATATTGAAAAGGGGAGAAGTTCGGTTTTTATTGCATATATCGACGTTTCAGCCGGATTAGAGCGGTTTTACGTGTACATCTTCCATCGGTAATATAAAAGGAAAATCAGGAACATTTTAGTTAATTCTAATGAAAACACATTGATTTTTATCATTTGTATTGGAAACAACATTGTCATATTTCTTTTCTTGGATCTAAATAATACGAAACCTCGCATTATGATTCGAAGTTAAAATCCACAAATTTGGAATAATAGTGACTCTCTTCACGTTTTTCATGTAGTTTGGTATTACGTAAATATATTCATTTTATCAATATTTCGATACTATTTCATGTAGTATCAAGATATGTGATTTGGCCTTCATATATCAGATTTTTGCATAATATTGCATATTAAGCAAGTTTTCTTACATTTTGTTTCATACTAAACATCATCGAATTTAGCAATATTTTGACGTTTATCATCCCCTTTTCCTTTATGTGATTTAAAGAAAATATCATCGAATTAGGCAATATTTTGCCGTTTTTCCACGTTTTTGTGAATTTTCAGTTTATTGGTATTAATTCATTAAATATACGATAAAAATGATGCAAGCACGTAATTGATTAGATAATAAACTTAAATACTTCACCTTTAATCATCTATTTGTTTCTCGTTGAAATACTGAGTAGGATATTGAAAAGGGGAGAAGTTCGGTTTTCATTGCATATATCGACGTTTCAGCCGGAATAGAGCGGTTTTACGTGTACATCTTCCATCGGGAATATAAACGGAAAATCAGGAACATTTTAGTTAATTCTAATGAAAACACATTGATTTTTATCATTTGTATTGGAAACAGCATTGTCATATGTCTTTTCATGGATCTAAATAATACGAAACCTCGCTTTATGATTCGAAGTTAAAATCCACCAATTTAGAATAATAGTGACTCTCTTCACGTTTTTCATGTAGTTTGATATTACGTAAATATATTCATTTTTACCAATATTTCGATACTATTCCATGTAGTATCACGATATGTGATTTGGCCTTTATATCTCAGATTTTTGCATAATATTGCATTTTAAGCAAGTTTTCTTGCATTTTGTTTCATACTAAAATTCATCGAATTTAGCAATATTTTGACGTTTATCATCCCCTTTTCCTTTATGTGATTTAAAGAAAATATCATCGAATTAGGCAATATTTTGCCGTTTTTCCACGTTTTTGTGAATTTTCAGTTTATTGGTATTAATTCATTAAATATACGATAAAAATGATGCAAGCACGTAATTGATTAGATAATAAACGTAAATACTTCACCTTTAATCATCTATTTGTTTCTCGTTGAAATACTGAGTAGGATATTGAAAAGGGGAGAAGTTCGGTTTTCATTGCATATATCAACGTTTCAGCCGGAATAGAGCGGTTTTACGTGTACATCTTCCATCGGGAATGTAAACGGAAAATCAGGAACATTTTAGTTAATTCTAATGAAAACACATTGATTTTTATCATTTGTATTGGAAACAACATTGTCATATGTCTTTTCATGGATCTAAATAATACGAAACCTCGCTTTATGATTCGAAGTTAAAATCCACAAATTTAGAATAATAGTGACTCTCTTCACGTTTTTCATGTAGTTTGATATTACGTAAATATATTCATTTTACCAATATTTCGATACTATTTCAAGTAGTATCGCTATATGTGATTTGGCCTTCATATCTCAGATTTTTGCATAATATTGCATTTTAAGCAAGTTTTCTTGCATTTTGTTTCATACTAAACATCATCGAATTTAGCAATATTTTGACGATTATCATCCCCTTTTCCTTTATGTGATTTAAACAAAATATCATCGAATTAGGCAATATTTTGCCGTTTTTCCACGTTTTTGTGAATTTTCAGTTTATTGGTAATAATTCATTATATATACGATAAAAATGATGCAAACACGTAATTGATTAGATAATAAACTTAAATACTTCACCTTTAATCATCTATTTGTTTCTCGTTGAAATACTGAGTAAGATATTGAAAAGGGGAGAAGTTCGGTTTTTATTGCATATATCGACGTTTCAGCCGGAATAGAGCGGTTTTACGTGTACATCTTCCATCGGTAATATAAAAGGAAAATCAGGAACATTTTAGTTAATTCTAATGAAAACACATTGATTTTTATCATTTGTATTGGAAACAACATTGTCATATTTCTTTTCTTGGATCTAAATAATACGAAACCTCGCTTTATGATTCGAAGTTAAAATCCACAAATTTAGAATAATAATGACTCTCTTCACGTTTTTCATGTAGTTTGATATTACGTAAATATATTCATTTTACCAATATTTCGATACTATTTCATGTAGTATCAAGATATGTGATTTGGCCTTCATATCTCAGATTTTTGCATAATATTGCATATTAAGCAAGTTTTCTTGCATTTTGTTTCATACTAAACATCATCGAATTTAGCAATATTTTGACGTGTATCATCCCCTTTTCCTTTATGTGATTTAAAGAAAATATCATCGAATTAGGCAATATTTTGCCGTTTTTCCACGTTTTTGTGAATTTTCAGTTTATTGGTATTAATTCATTAAATATACGATAAAAATGATGCAAGCATGTAATTGATTTGATAATAAACTTAAATACTTCACCTTTAATCATCTATTTGTTTCTCGTTGAAATACTGAGTAGGATATTGAAAAGGGGAGAAGTTCGGTTTTCATTGCATATATCGACGTTTCAGCCGGAATAGAGCGGTTTTACGTGTACATCTTCCATCGGTAATATAAAAGGAAAATCAGGAACATTTTAGTTACTCCAATGAAAACACATTGATTTTTATCATTTGTATTGGAAACAACATTGTCATATTTCTTTTCTTGGATCTAAATAATACGAAACCTCGCTTTATGATTCGAAGTTAAAATCCACAAATTTAGAATAATAATGACTCTCTTCACGTTTTTCATGTAGTTTGATTTTACGTAAATATATTCATTTTACCAATATTTCGATACTATTTCATGTAGTATCAAGATATGTGATTTGGCCTTCATATCTCAGATTTTTGCATAATATTGCATATTAAGCAAGTTTTCTTACATTTTGTTTCATACTAAACATCATCGAATTTAACAATATTTTGACGTTTATCATCCCCTTTTCCTTTATGTGATTTAAAGAAAATATCATCGAATTAGGCAATATTTTGCCGTTTTTCCACGTTTTTGTGAATTTTCAGTTTAGTGGTATTAATTCATTAAATATACGATAAAAATGATGCAAACACGTAATTGATTAGATAATAAACTTAAATACTTCACCTTTAATCATGTATTTGTTTCTCGTTGAAATACTGAGTAAGATATTGAAAAGGGGGAGAAGTTCGGTTTTTATTGCATATATCGACGTTTCAGCCGGATTAGAGCGGTTTTACGTGTACATCTTCCATCGGTAATATAAAAGGAAAATCAGGAACATTTTAGTTAATTCTAATGAAAACACATTGATTTTTATCATTTGTATTGGAAACAACATTGTCATATTTCTTTTCTTGGATCTAAATAATACGAAACCTCGCATTATGATTCGAAGTTAAAATCCACAAATTTGGAATAATAGTGACTCTCTTCACGTTTTTCATGTAGTTTGGTATTACGTAAATATATTCATTTTATCAATATTTCGATACTATTTCATGTAGTATCAAGATATGTGATTTGGCCTTCATATCTCAGATTTTTGCATAATATTGCATATTAAGCAAGTTTTCTTACATTTTGTTTCATACTAAACATCATCGAATTTAGCAATATTTTGACGTTTATCATCCCCTTTTCCTTTATGTGATTTAAAGAAAATATCATCGAATTAGGCAATATTTTGCCGTTTTTCCACGTTTTTGTGAATTTTCAGTTTATTGGTATTAATTCATTAAATATACGATAAAAATGATGCAAGCACGTAATTGATTAGATAATAAACTTAAATACTTCACCTTTAATCATCTATTTGTTTCTCGTTGAAATACTGAGTAGGATATTGAAAAGGGGAGAAGTTCGGTTTTCATTGCATATATCAACGTTTCAGCCGGAATAGAGCGGTTTTACGTGTACATCTTCCATCGGGAATATAAACGGAAAATCAGGAACATTTTAGTTAATTCTAATGAAAACACATTGATTTTTATCATTTGTATTGGAAACAACATTGTCATATGTCTTTTCATGGATCTAAATAATACGAAACCTCGCTTTATGATTCGAAGTTAAAATCCACAAATTTAGAATAATAGTGACTCTCTTCACGATTTTCATGTAGTTTGATATTACGTAAATATATTCATTTTTACCAATATTTCGATACTATTTCATGTAGTATCACGATATGTGATTTGGCCTTCATATCTCAGATTTTTGCATAATATTGCATTTTAAGCAAGTTTTCTTGCATTTTGTTTCATACTAAACATCATCGAATTTAGCAATATTTTGACGTTTATCATCTCCTTTTCCTTTATGTGATTTAAACAAAATATCATCGAATTAGGCAATATTTTGCCGTTTTTCCACGTTTTTGTGAATTTTCAGTTTATTGGTAATAATTCATTATATATACGATAAAAATGATGCAAACACGTAATTGATTAGATAATAAACTTAAATACTTCACCTTTAATCATCTATTTGTTTCTCGTTGAAATACTGAGTAAGATATTGAAAAGGGGAGAAGTTCGGTTTTTATTGCATATATCGACGTTTCAGCCGTCATAGAGCGGTTTTACGTGTACAACTTCCATCGGTAATATAAAAGGAAAATCAGGAACATTTTAGTTAATTCTAATGAAAACACATTGACTTTTATCATTTGTATTGGAAACAACATTGTCATATTTCTTTTCTTGGATCTAAATAATACGAAACCTCGCTTTATGATTCGAAGTTAAAATCCACAAATTTAGAATAATAATGACTCTCTTCACGTTTTTCATGTAGTTTGATATTACGTAAATATATTCATTTTACCAATATTTCGATTCTATTTCATGTAGTATCAAGATATGTGATTTGGCCTTCATATCTCAGATTTTTGCATAATATTGCATATTAAGCAAGTTTTCTTGCATTTTGTTTCATACTAAACATCATCGAATTTAGCAATATTTTGACGTGTATCATCCCCTTTTCCTTTATGTGATTTAAAGAAAATATCATCGAATTAGGCAATATTTTGCCGTTTTTCCACGTTTTTGTGAATTTTCAGTTTATTGGTATTAATTCATTAAATATACGATAAAAATGATGCAAGCACGTAATTGATTAGATAATAAACTTAAATACTTCACCTTTAATCATCTATTTGTTTATCGTTGAAATACTGAGTAGGATATTGAAAAGGGGAGAAGTTCGGTTTTCATTGCATATATCGACGTTTCAGCCGGAATAGAGCGGTTTTACGTGTACATCTTCCATCGGGAATATAAACGGAAAATCAGGAACATTTTAGTTAATTCTAATGAAAACACATTGATTTTTATCATTTGTATTGGAAACAGCATTGTCATATGTCTTTTCATGGATCTAAATAATACGAAACCTCGCTTTATGATTCGAAGTTAAAATCCACCAATTTAGAATAATAGTGACTCTCTTCACGTTTTTCATGTAGTTTGATATTACGTAAATATATTCATTTTTACCAATATTTCGATACTATTCCATGTAGTATCACGATATGTGATTTGGCCTTTATATCTCAGATTTTTGCATAATATTGCATTTTAAGCAAGTTTTCTTGCATTTTGTTTCATACTAAAATTCATCGAATTTAGCAATATTTTGACGTTTATCATCCCCTTTTCCTTTATGTGATTTAAAGAAAATATCATCGAATTAGGCAATATTTTGCCGTTTTTCCACGTTTTTGTGAATTTTCAGTTTATTGGTATTAATTCATTAAATATACGATAAAAATGATGCAAGCACGTAATTGATTAGATAATAAACGTAAATACTTCACCTTTAATCATCTATTTGTTTCTCGTTGAAATACTGAGTAGGATATTGAAAAGGGGAGAAGTTCGGTTTTCATTGCATATATCAACGTTTCAGCCGGAATAGAGCGGTTTTACGTGTACATCTTCCATCGGGAATGTAAACGGAAAATCAGGAACATTTTAGTTAATTCTAATGAAAACACATTGATTTTTATCATTTGTATTGGAAACAACATTGTCATATGTCTTTTCATGGATCTAAATAATACGAAACCTCGCTTTATGATTCGAAGTTAAAATCCACAAATTTAGAATAATAGTGACTCTCTTCACGTTTTTCATGTAGTTTGATATTACATAAATATATTCATTTTTACCAATATTTCGATACTATTTCATGTAGTATCACGATATGTGATTTGGCCTTCATATCTCAGATTTTTGCATAATATTGCATTTATGCAAGTTTTCTTGCATTTTGTTTCATACTAAACATCATCGAATTTAGCAATATTTTGACGTTTATCATCCCCTTTTCCTTTATGTGATTTAAAGAAAATATCATCGAATTAGGCAATATTTTGCCGTTTTTCCACGTTTTTGTGAATTTTCAGTTTATTGGTATTAATTCATTAAATATACGATAAAAATGATGCAAGCACGTAATTGATTAGATAATAAACTTAAATACTTCACCTTTAATCATCTATTTGTTTCTCGTTGAAATACTGAGTAGGATATTGAAAAGGGGAGACGTTCGGTTTTCATTGCATATATCGACGTTTCAGCCGGAATAGAGCGGTTTTACGTGTACATCTTCCATCGGGAATATAAACGGAAAATCAGGAACATTTTAGTTAATTCTAATGAAAACACATTGATTTTTATCATTTGTATTGGAAACAGCATTGTCATATGTCTTTTCATGGATCTAAATAATACGAAACCTCGCTTTATGATTCGAAGTTAAAATCCACCAATTTAGAATAATAGTGACTCTCTTCACGTTTTTCATGTAGTTTGATATTACGTAAATATATTCATTTTTACCAATATTTCGATACTATTCCATGTAGTATCACGATATGTGATTTGGCCTTTATATCTCAGATTTTTGCATAATATTGCATTTTAAGCAAGTTTTCTTGCATTTTGTTTCATACTAAAATTCATCGAATTTAGCAATATTTTGACGTTTATCATCCCCTTTTCCTTTATGTGATTTAAAGAAAATATCATCGAATTAGGCAATATTTTGCCGTTTTTCCACGTTTTTGTGAATTTTCAGTTTATTGGTATTAATTCATTAAATATACGATAAAAATGATGCAAGCACGTAATTGATTAGATAATAAACGTAAATACTTCACCTTTAATCATCTATTTGTTTCTCGTTGAAATACTGAGTAGGATATTGAAAAGGGGAGAAGTTCGGTTTTCATTGCATATATCAACGTTTCAGCCGGAATAGAGCGGTTTTACGTGTACATCTTCCATCGGGAATGTAAACGGAAAATCAGGAACATTTTAGTTAATTCTAATGAAAACACATTGATTTTTATCATTTGTATTGGAAACAACATTGTCATATGTCTTTTCATGGATCTAAATAATACGAAACCTCGCTTTATGATTCGAAGTTAAAATCCACAAATTTAGATTAATAGTGACTCTCTTCACGTTTTTCATGTAGTTTGATATTACATAAATATATTCATTTTTACCAATATTTCGATACTATTTCATGTAGTATCACGATATGTGATTTGGCCTTCATATCTCAGATTTTTGCATAATATTGCATTTATGCAAGTTTTCTTGCATTTTGTTTCATACTAAACATCATCGAATTTAGCAATATTTTGACGTTTATCATCTCCTTTTCCTCTATGTGATTTAAACAAAATATCATCGAATTAGGCAATATTTTGCCGTTTTTCCACGTTTTTGTGAATTTTCAGTTTATTGGTAATAATTCATTATATATACGATAAAAATGATGCAAACACGTAATTGATTAGATAATAAACTTAAATACTTCACCTATAATCATCTATTTGTTTCTCGTTGAAATACTGAGTAAGATATTGAAAAGGGGAGAAGTTCGGTTTTTATTGCATATATCGACGTTTCAGCCGTCATAGAGCGGTTTTACGTGTACAACTTCCATCGGTAATATAAAAGGAAAACCAGGAACATTTTAGTTAATTCTAATGAAAACACATTGACTTTTATCATTTGTATTGGAAACAACATTGTCATATTTCTTTTCATGGATCTAAATAATACGAAACCTCGCTTTATGATTCGAAGTTAAAATCCACCAATTTAGAATAATAGTGACTCTCTTCACGTTTTTCATGTAGTTTGATATTACGTAAATATATTCATTTTTACCAATATTTCGATACTATTCCATGTAGTATCACGATATGTGATTTGGCCTTTATATCTCAGATTTTTGCATAATATTGCATTTTAAGCAAGTTTTCTTGCATTTTGTTTCATACTAAAATTCATCGAATTTAGCAATATTTTGACGTTTATCATCCCCTTTTCCTTTATGTGATTTAAAGAAAATATCATCGAATTAGGCAATATTTTGCCGTTTTTCCACGTTTTTGTGAATTTTCAGTTTATTGGTATTAATTCATTAAATATACGATAAAAATGATGCAAGCACGTAATTGATTAGATAATAAACGTAAATACTTCACCTTTAATCATCTATTTGTTTCTCGTTGAAATACTGAGTAGGATATTGAAAAGGGGAGAAGTTCGGTTTTCATTGCATATATCAACGTTTCAGCCGGAATAGAGCGGTTTTACGTGTACATCTTCCATCGGGAATGTAAACGGAAAATCAGGAACATTTTAGTTAATTCTAATGAAAACACATTGATTTTTATCATTTGTATTGGAAACAACATTGTCATATGTCTTTTCATGGATCTAAATAATACGAAACCTCGCTTTATGATTCGAAGTTAAAATCCACAAATTTAGAATAATAGTGACTCTCTTCACGTTTTTCATGTAGTTTGATATTACATAAATATATTCATTTTTACCAATATTTCGATACTATTTCATGTAGTATCACGATATGTGATTTGGCCTTCATATCTCAGATTTTTGCATAATATTGCATTTATGCAAGTTTTCTTGCATTTTGTTTCATACTAAACATCATCGAATTTAGCAATATTTTGACGTTTATCATCCCCTTTTCCTTTATGTGATTTAAAGAAAATATCATCGAATTAGGCAATATTTTGCCGTTTTTCCACGTTTTTGTGAATTTTCAGTTTATTGGTATTAATTCATTAAATATACGATAAAAATGATGCAAGCACGTAATTGATTAGATAATAAACTTAAATACTTCACCTTTAATCATCTATTTGTTTCTCGTTGAAATACTGAGTAGGATATTGAAAAGGGGAGACGTTCGGTTTTCATTGCATATATCGACGTTTCAGCCGGAATAGAGCGGTTTTACGTGTACATCTTCCATCGGGAATATAAACGGAAAATCAGGAACATTTTAGTTAATTCTAATGAAAACACATTGATTTTTATCATTTGTATTGGAAACAGCATTGTCATATGTCTTTTCATGGATCTAAATAATACGAAACCTCGCTTTATGATTCGAAGTTAAAATCCACCAATTTAGAATAATAGTGACTCTCTTCACGTTTTTCATGTAGTTTGATATTACGTAAATATATTCATTTTTACCAATATTTCGATACTATTCCATGTAGTATCACGATATGTGATTTGGCCTTTATATCTCAGATTTTTGCATAATATTGCATTTTAAGCAAGTTTTCTTGCATTTTGTTTCATACTAAAATTCATCGAATTTAGCAATATTTTGACGTTTATCATCCCCTTTTCCTTTATGTGATTTAAAGAAAATATCATCGAATTAGGCAATATTTTGCCGTTTTTCCACGTTTTTGTGAATTTTCAGTTTATTGGTATTAATTCATTAAATATACGATAAAAATGATGCAAGCACGTAATTGATTAGATAATAAACGTAAATACTTCACCTTTAATCATCTATTTGTTTCTCGTTGAAATACTGAGTAGGATATTGAAAAGGGGAGAAGTTCGGTTTTCATTGCATATATCAACGTTTCAGCCGGAATAGAGCGGTTTTACGTGTACATCTTCCATCGGGAATGTAAACGGAAAATCAGGAACATTTTAGTTAATTCTAATGAAAACACATTGATTTTTATCATTTGTATTGGAAACAACATTGTCATATGTCTTTTCATGGATCTAAATAATACGAAACCTCGCTTTATGATTCGAAGTTAAAATCCACAAATTTAGAATAATAGTGACTCTCTTCACGTTTTTCATGTAGTTTGATATTACATAAATATATTCATTTTTACCAATATTTCGATACTATTTCATGTAGTATCACGATATGTGATTTGGCCTTCATATCTCAGATTTTTGCATAATATTGCATTTATGCAAGTTTTCTTGCATTTTGTTTCATACTAAACATCATCGAATTTAGCAATATTTTGACGTTTATCATCTCCTTTTCCTCTATGTGATTTAAACAAAATATCATCGAATTAGGCAATATTTTGCCGTTTTTCCACGTTTTTGTGAATTTTCAGTTTATTGGTAATAATTCATTATATATACGATAAAAATGATGCAAACACGTAATTGATTAGATAATAAACTTAAATACTTCACCTTTAATCATCTATTTGTTTCTCGTTGAAATACTGAGTAAGATATTGAAAAGGGGAGAAGTTCGGTTTTTATTGCATATATCGACGTTTCAGCCGTCATAGAGCGGTTTTACGTGTACAACTTCCATCGGTAATATAAAAGGAAAATCAGGAACATTTTAGTTAATTCTAATGAAAACACATTGACTTTTATCATTTGTATTGGAAACAACATTGTCATATTTCTTTTCATGGATCTAAATAATACGAAACCTCGCTTTATGATTCGAAGTTAAAATCCACCAATTTAGAATAATAGTGACTCTCTTCACGTTTTTCATGTAGTTTGATATTACGTAAATATATTCATTTTTACCAATATTTCGATACTATTCCATGTAGTATCACGATATGTGATTTGGCCTTTATATCTCACATTTTTGCATAATATTGCATTTTAAGCAAGTTTTCTTGCATTTTGTTTCATACTAAACATCATCGAATTTAGCAATATTTTGACGTTTATCATCCCCTTTTCCTTTATGTGATTTAAACATAATATCATCGAATTAGGCAATATTTTGCCGTTTTTCCACGTTTTTGTGAATTTTCAGTTTATTGGTAATAATTCATTATATATACGATAAAAATGATGCAAACACGTAATTGATTAGATAATAAACTTAAATACTTCACTTTTAGTCATCTATTTGTTTCTCGTTGAAATACTGAGTAAGATATTGAAAAGGGGAGAAGTTCGGTTTGTATTGCATATATCGACGTTTCAGCCGGAATAGAGCGGTTTTACGTGTACATCTTCCATCGGTAATATAAAAGGAAAATCAGGAACATTTTAGTTAATTCTAATGAAAACACATTGATTTTTATCATTTGTATTGGAAACAACATTGTCATATGTCTTTTCATGGATCTAAATAATACGAAACCTCGCTTTATGATTCGAAGTTAAAATCCACAAATTTAGAATAATAGTGACTCTCTTCACGTTTTTCATGTAGTTTGATATTACATAAATATATTCATTTTTACCAATATTTCGATACTATTACATGTAGTATCACGATATGTGATTTGGCCTTCATATCTCAGATTTTTGCATAATATTGCATTTATGCAAGTTTTCTTGCATTTTGTTTCATACTAAACATCATCGAATTTAGCAATATTTTGACGTTTATCATCTCCTTTTCCTTTATGTGATTTAAACAAAATATCATCGAATTAGGCAATATTTTGCCGTTTTTCCACGTTTTTGTGAATTTTCAGTTTATTGGTAATAATTCATTATATATACGATAAAAATGATGCAAACACGTAATTGATTAGATAATAAACTTAAGTACTTCACCTTTAATCATCTATTTGTTTCTCGTTGAAATACTGAGTAAGATATTGAAAAGGGGAGAAGTTCGGTTTTTATTGCATATATCGACGTTTCAGCCGTCATAGAGCGGTTTTACGTGTACAACTTCCATCGGTAATATAAAAGGAAAATCAGGAACATTTTAGTTAATTCTAATGAAAACACATTGACTTTTATCATTTGTATTGGAAACAACATTGTCATATTTCTTTTCTTGGATCTAAATAATACGAAACCTCGCTTTATGATTCGAAGTTAAAATCCACAAATTTAGAATAATAATGACTCTCTTCACGTTGTTCATGTAGTTTGATATTACGTAAATATATTCATTTTACCAATATTTCGATTCTATTTCATGTAGTATCAAGATATGTGATTTGGCCTTCATATCTCAGATTTTTGCATAATATTGCATATTAAGCAAGTTTTCTTGCATTTTGTTTCATACTAAACATCATCGAATTTAGCAATATTTTGACGTGTATCATCCCCTTTTCCTTTATGTGATTTAAAGAAAATATCATCGAATTAGGCAATATTTTGCCGTTTTTCCACGTTTTTGTGAATTTTCAGTTTATTGGTATTAATTCATTAAATATACGATAAAAATGATGCAAGCACGTAATTGATTAGATAATAAACTTAAATACTTCACCTTTAATCATCTATTTGTTTCTCGTTGAAATACTGAGTAGGATATTGAAAAGGGGAGAAGTTCGGTTTTCATTGCATATATCGACGTTTCAGCCGGAATAGAGCGGTTTTACGTGTACATCTTCCATCGGGAATATAAACGGAAAATCAGGAACATTTTAGTTAATTCTAATGAAAACACATTGATTTTTATCATTTGTATTGGAAACTGCATTGTCATATGTCTTTTCATGGATCTAAATAATACGAAACCTCGCTTTATGATTCGAAGTTAAAATCCACCAATTTAGAATAATAGTGACTCTCTTCACGTTTTTCATGTAGTTTGATATTACGTAAATATATTCATTTTTACCAATATTTCGATACTATTCCATGTAGTATCACGATATGTGATTTGGCCTTTATATCTCAGATTTTTGCATAATATTGCATTTTAAGCAAGTTTTCTTGCATTTTGTTTCATACTAAACATCATCGAATTTAGCAATATTTTGACGTTTATCATCCCCTTTTCCTTTATGTGATTTAAACATAATATCATCGAATTAGGCAATATTTTGCCGTTTTTCCACGTTTTTGTGAATTTTCAGTTTATTGGTAATAATTCATTATATATACGATAAAAATGATGCAAACACGTAATTGATTAGATAATAAACTTAAATACTTCACTTTTAGTCATCTATTTGTTTCTCGTTGAAATACTGAGTAAGATATTGAAAAGGGGAGAAGTTCGGTTTGTATTGCATATATCGACGTTTCAGCCGGAATAGAGCGGTTTTACGTGTACATCTTCCATCGGTAATATAAAAGGAAAATCAGGAACATATTAGTTAATTCTAATGAAAACACATTGATTTTTATCATTTGTATTGGAAACAACATTGTAATATTTCTTTTCTTGGATCTAAATAATACGAAACCTCGCTTTATGATTCGAAGTTAAAATCCACAAATTTAGAATAATAATGATTCTCTTCACGTTTTTCATGTAGTTTGATATTACGTAAATATATTCATTTTACCAATATTTCGATACTATTTCATGTAGTATCAAGATATGTGATTTGGCCTTCATATTTCAGATTTTTGCATAATATTGCATATTAAGCAAGTTTTCTTGCATTTTGTTTCATACTAAAATTCATCGAATTTAGCAATATTTTGACGTTTATCATCCCCTTTTCCTTTATGTGATTTAAAGAAAATATCATCGAATTAGGCAATATTTTGCCGTTTTTCCACGTTTTTGTGAATTTTCAGTTTATTGGTATTAATTCATTAAATATACGATAAAAATGATGCAAGCACGTAATTGATTAGATAATAAACGTAAATACTTCACCTTTAATCATCTATTTGTTTCTCGGTGAAATACTGAGTAGGATATTGAAAAGGGGAGAAGTTCGGTTTTCATTGCATATATCAACGTTTCAGCCGGAATAGAGCGGTTTTACGTGTACATCTTCCATCGGGAATGTAAACGGAAAATCAGGAACATTTTAGTTAATTCTAATGAAAACACATTGATTTTTATCATTTGTATTGGAAACAACATTGTCATATGTCTTTTCATGGATCTAAATAATACGAAACCTCGCTTTATGATTCGAAGTTAAAATCCACAAATTTAGAATAATAGTGACTCTCTTCACGTTTTTCATGTAGTTTGATATTACATAAATATATTCATTTTTACCAATATTTCGATACTATTTCATGTAGTATCACGATATGTGATTTGGCCTTCATATCTCAGATTTTTGCATAATATTGCATTTTAAGCAAGTTTTCTTGCATTTTGTTTCATACTAAACATCATCGAATTTAGCAATATTTTGACGTTTATCATCTCCTTTTCCTTTATGTGATTTAAACAAAATATCATCGAATTAGGCAATATTTTGCCGTTTTTCCACGTTTTTGTGAATTTTCAGTTTATTGGTAATAATTCATTATATATACGATAAAAATGATGCAAACACGTAATTGATTAGATAATAAACTTAAATACTTCACCTTTAATCATCTATTTGTTTCTCGTTGAAATACTGAGTAAGATATTGAAAAGGGGAGAAGTTCGGTTTTTATTGCATATATCGACGTTTCAGCCGTAATAGAGCGGTTTTACGTGTACATCTTCCATCGGTAATATAAAAGGAAAATCAGGAACATTTTAGTTAATTCTAATGAAAACACATTGACTTTTATCATTTGTATTGGAAACAACATTGTCATATTTCTTTTCTTGGATCTAAATAATACGAAACCTCGCTTTATGATTCGAAGTTAAAATCCACAAATTTAGAATAATAATGACTCTCTTCACGTTTTTCATGTAGTTTGATATTACGTAAATATATTCATTTTACCAATATTTCGATACTATTTCATGTAGTATCAAGATATGTGATTTGGCCTTCATATCTCAGATTTTTGCATAATATTGCATATTAAGCAAGTTTTCTTGCATTTTGTTTCATACTAAACATCATCGAATTTAGCAACATTTTGACGTGTATCATCCCCTTTTCCTTTATGTGATTTAAAGAAAATATCATCGAATTAGGCAATATTTTGCCGTTTTTCCACGTTTTTGTGAATTTTCATTTATTGGTATTAATTCATTAAATATACGATAGAAATGATGCAAGCACGTAATTGATTAGATAATAAACTTAAATACTTCACCTTTAATCATCTATTTGTTTCTCGTTGAAATACTGAGTAGGATATTGAAAAGGGGAGAAGTTCGGTTTTCATTGCATATATCGACGTTTCAGCCGGAATAGAGCGGTTTTACGTGTACATCTTCCATCGGGAATATAAACGGAAAATCAGGAACATTTTAGTTAATTCTAATGAAAACACATTGATTTTTATCATTTGTATTGGAAACAACATTGTCATATGTCTTTTCATGGATCTAAATAATACGAAACCTCGCTTTATGATTCGAAGTTAAAATCCACCAATTTAGAATAATAGTGACTCTCTTCACGTTTTTCATGTAGTTTGATATTACGTAAATATATTCATTTTTACCAATATTTCGATTCTATTCCATGTAGTATCACGATATGTGATTTGGCCTTTATATCTCAGATTTTTGCATAATATTGCATTTTAAGCAAGTTTTCTTGCATTTTGTTTCATACTAAAATTCATCGAATTTAGCAATATTTTGACGTTTATCATCCCCTTTTCCTTTATGTGATTTAAAGAAAATATCATCGAATTAGGCAATATTTTGCCGTTTTTCCACGTTTTTGTGAATTTTCAGTTTATTGGTATTAATTCATTAAATATACGATAAAAATGATGCAAGCACGTAATTGATTAGATAATAAACGTAAATACTTCACCTTTAATCATCTATTTGTTTCTCGTTGAAATACTGAGTAGGATATTGAAAAGGGGAGAAGTTCGGTTTTCATTGCATATATCAACGTTTCAGCCGGAATAGAGCGGTTTTACGTGTACATCTTCCATCGGGAATGTAAACGGAAAATCAGGAACATTTTAGTTAATTCTAATGAAAACACATTGATTTTTATCATTTGTATTGGAAACAACATTGTCATATGTCTTTTCATGGATCTAAATAATACGAAACCTCGCTTTATGATTCGAAGTTAAAATCCACAAATTTAGAATAATAGTGACTCTCTTCACGTTTTTCATGTAGTTTGATATTACATAAATATATTCATTTTTACCAATATTTCGATACTATTTCATGTAGTATCACGATATGTGATTTGGCCTTCATATCTCAGATTTTTGCATAATATTGCATTTATGCAAGTTTTCTTGCATTTTGTTTCATACTAAACATCATCGAATTTAGCAATATTTTGACGTTTATCATCTCCTTTTCCTTTATGTGATTTAAACAAAATATCATCGAATTAGGCAATATTTTGCCGTTTTTCCACGTTTTTGTGAATTTTCAGTTTATTGGTAATAATTCATTATATATACGATAAAAATGATGCAAACACGTAATTGATTAGATAATAAACTTAAATACTTCACTTTTAGTCATCTATTTGTTTCTCGTTGAAATACTGAGTAAGATATTGAAAAGGGGAGAAGTTCGGTTTGTATTGCATATATCGACGTTTCAGCCGGAATAGAGCGGTTTTACGTGTACATCTTCCATCGGTAATATAAAAGGAAAATCAGGAACATATTAGTTAATTCTAATGAAAACACATTGATTTTTATCATTTGTATTGGAAACAACATTGTAATATTTCTTTTCTTGGATCTAAATAATACGAAACCTCGCTTTATGATTCGAAGTTAAAATCCACAAATTTAGAATAATAATGATTCTCTTCACGTTTTTCATGTAGTTTGATATTACGTAAATATATTCATTTTACCAATATTTCGATACTATTTCATGTAGTATCAAGATATGTGATTTGGCCTTCATATTTCAGATTTTTGCATAATATTGCATATTAAGCAAGTTTTCTTGCATTTTGTTTCATACTAAAATTCATCGAATTTAGCAATATTTTGACGTTTATCATCCCCTTTTCCTTTATGTGATTTAAAGAAAATATCATCGAATTAGGCAATATTTTGCCGTTTTTCCACGTTTTTGTGAATTTTCAGTTTATTGGTATTAATTCATTAAATATACGATAAAAATGATGCAAGCACGTAATTGATTAGATAATAAACGTAAATACTTCACCTTTAATCATCTATTTGTTTCTCGTTGAAATACTGAGTAGGATATTGAAAAGGGGAGAAGTTCGGTTTTCATTGCATATATCGACGTTTCAGCCGGAATAGAGCGGTTTTACGTGTACATCTTCCATCGGGAATATAAACGGAAAATCAGGAACATTTTAGTTAATTCTAATGAAAACACATTGATTTTTATCATTTGTATTGGAAACAACATTGTCATATGTCTTTTCATGGATCTAAATAATACGAAACCTCGCTTTATGATTCGAAGTTAAAATCCTCCAATTTAGAATAATAGTGACTCTCTTCACGTTTTTCATGTAGTTTGATATTACGTAAATATATTCATTTTTACCAATATTTCGATACTATTCCATGTAGTATCACGATATGTGATTTGGCCTTCATATCTCAGATTTTTGCATAATATTGCATTTTAAGCAAGTTTTCTTGCATTTTGTTTCATACTAAACATCATCGAATTTAGCAATATTTTGACGTTTATCATCCCCTTTTCCTTTATGTGATTTAAACAAAATATCATCGAATTGGGCAATATTTTGCCGTTTTTCCACGTTTTTGTGAATTTTCAGTTTATTGGTATTAATTCATTAAATATACGATAAAAATGATGCAAGCACGTAATTGATTAGATAATAAACTTAAATACTTCACCTTTAATCATGTATTTGTTTCTCGTTGAAATACTGAGTAGGATATTGAAAAGGGGAGAAGTTCGGTTTTCATTGCATATATCGACGTTTCAGCCGGAATAGAGCGGTTTTACGTGTACATCTTCCATCGGGAATATAAACGGAAAATCAGGAACATTTTAGTTAATTCTAATGAAAACACATTGGTTTTTATCATTTGTATTGGAAACAACATTGTCATATGTCTTTTCATGGATCTAAAGAATACGAAACCTAGCTCTATGATTCCAAGTTAAAATCCTCAAATTTGGAATAATATTGATTTTTTTCACGTTTTTTATGTAGTTTGATATTACGTAAATATATTCATTTTTACCAATATTTCGAAACTATTTCATGTAGTATCACTGTATGTGATTTGGCCTTCATATCTCAGATTTTTGCATAATATTGCATTTTAAGCAAGTTTTCTTGCATTTTGTTTCATACTAAACATCATCGAATTTAGCAATATTTTGACGTTTATCATCCCCTTTTCCTTTATGTGATTTGAACAAAATATCATCGAATTAGGCAATATTTTGCCGTTTTTCCACGTTTTTGTGAATTTTCAGTTTATTGGGTTTAATTCATTAAATATACGATAAACATGATGCAAACACGTAATTGATTAGATAATAAACTTAAATACTTCACCTTTAATCATCTATTTGTTTCTCGTTGAAATACTGAGTAAGATATTGAAAAGGGGAGAAGTTCGGTTTTTATTGCATATATCGACGTTTCAGCCGGAATAGAGCGGTTTTACGTGTACATCTTCCATCAGTAATATAAACGGAAAATCAGGAACATTTTAGTTAATTCTAATGAAAACACATTGATTTTTATCATTTGTATTGGAAACAACATTGTCATGTCTTTTCATGGATCTAAATAATACGAAACCTCGCTTTATGATTGGAAGTTAAAATCCACAAATTTAGAATAATAGTGACTCTTCACGTTTTTCATGTAGTTTGATATTGCGTAAATATATTCATTTTTACCAATATTTCGATACTATTTCATGTAGTATCACGAAATGTGGTTTGGCCTTCATATCTCAGATTTTGGCATAATATTGCATTTTAAGCAAGTTTTCATGCATTTTGTTTCATACTAAACATCATCGAATTTAGCAATATTTTGACGTTTA
Source organism: Procambarus clarkii (assembly GCF_040958095.1). Taxonomy (NCBI): domain Eukaryota; kingdom Metazoa; phylum Arthropoda; class Malacostraca; order Decapoda; family Cambaridae; genus Procambarus; species Procambarus clarkii. Next base: position 2,119,136 of record NC_091234.1, on the reverse strand, counting down.
TCATCCCCTTTTCCTTTATGTGATTTAAACAAAATATCATCGAATTAGGCAATATTTTGCCGTTTTTCCACGTTTTTGTGAATTTTCAGTTTATTGGTAATAATTCATTATATATACGATAAAAATAATGCAAACACGTAATTGATTAGATAATAAACCTAAATACTTCACCTTTAATCATCTATTTGTTTCTCGTTGAAATACTGAGTAAGATATTGAAAAGGGGAGAAGTTCGGTTTTTATTGCATATATCGACGTGTCATCCGGAATAGAGCGGTTTTACGTGTACATCTTCCATCGGTAATATAAACGGAAAATCAGGAACATTTTAGTTAATTTTAATGAAAACACATAGATTTTTATCATTTGTATTGGAAACAACATTGTCTTATGTCTTTTCTTGGATCTAAATAATACGAAACCTCGCTTTATGATTCGAAGTTAAAATCCACAAATTTGGAATAATAGTGACTCTTCACGTTTTTCATGTAGTTTGATATTACTTAAATATATTCATTTTAGCAATATTTCGATACTATTTCATGTAGTATCAAGATATGTGATTTGGCCTTCATATCTCAGATTTTTGCATAATATTGCATTTTAAGCAAGTTTTCTTGCATATTGTTTCATACTACACATCATCGAATTTAGCAATATTTTGAAGTTTATCATCCCCTTTTCCTTTATGTGATTTAAGCAAAATATCATCGAATTAGGCAATATTTTGCCGTTTTAACACGTTTTTGTGAATTTTCAGTTTATTGGTATTATTTCATTAAATATACGATAAAAATGATGCAAACACGTAATTGATTAGATAATAAACTTAAATACTTCACCTTTAATCATCTATTTGTTTCTCGTTGAAATACTGAGTAGGATATTGAAAAGGGGAGAAGTTCGGTTTTTATTGCATATATCGACGTTTCAGCCGCAATAGAGCGGTTTTACGTGTACATCTTCCATCGGTAATATAAAAGGAAAATCAGGAACATTTTAGTTAATTCTAATGAAAACACATTGATTTTTATCATTTGTACTGGAAACAACATTGTCATATATCTTTTCTTGGATCTAAATAATACGAAACCTCGCTTTATGATTCGAAGTTAAAATCCACAAATTTAGAGTAATAGTGACACTTCACGTTTTTCATGTAGTTTGATATTACGTAAATATATTCATTTTTACCAATATTTCGATACTATTTCATGTAGTATCACGAAATGTGGTTTGGCCTTCATATCTCAGATTTTCGCATAATATTGCATTTTAAGCAAGTTTTCTTGCATTTTGTTTCATACTAAACATCATCGAATTTAGCAATATTTTGACGTTTATCATCCCCTTTTCCTTTATGTGATTTAATCAAAATATCATCGAATTAGGCAATATTTTGCCGTTTTCCAAGTTTTTGTGAATTTTCAGTTTATTGGTATTAATTCATTAAATATACGATAAACATGATGCAAACACGTAATTGATTTGATAATAAACTTAAATACTTCACCTTTAACCATCTATTTGTTTCTCGTTGAAATACTGAGTAAGATATTGAAAAGGGGAGAAGTTTGGTTTTTATTGCATATATCGACGTTTCAGCCAGAATAGAGCGGTTTTACGTGTACATCTTCCATCAGTAATATAAACGGAAAATCAGGAACATTTTAGTTAATTCTAATGAAAACACATTGATTTTTATCATTTGTATTGGAAACAACATTGTCATATGTCTTTTCATGGATCTAAATAATACGAAACCTCGCTTTATGATTGGAAGTTAAAATCCACAAATTTAGAATAATAGTGACTCTTCACGTTTTTCATGTAGTTTGATATTGCGTAAATATATTCATTTTTACCAATATTTCGATACTATTTCATGTAGTATCACGAAATGTGGTTTGGCCTTCATATCTCAGAATTTGGCATAATATTGCATTTTAAGCAAGTTTTCATGCATTTTGTTTCATACTAAACATCATCGAATTTAGCAATATTTTGACGTTTATCATCCCCTTTTCCTTTATGTGATTTAAACAAAATATCATCGAATTAGGCAATATTTTGCCGTTTTTCCACGTTTTTGTGAATTTTCAGTTTATTGGTAATAATTCATTATATATACGATAAAAATAATGCAAACACGTAATTGATTAGATAATAAACCTAAATACTTCACCTTTAATCATCTATTTGTTTCTCGTTGAAATACTGAGTAAGATATTGAAAAGGGGAGAAGTTCGGTTTTTATTGCATATATCGACGTGTCATCCGGAATAGAGCGGTTTTACGTGTACATCTTCCATCGGTAATATAAACGGAAAATCAGGAACATTTTAGTTAATTCTAATGAAAACACATTGATTTTTATCATTTGTATTGGAAACAACATTGTCATATGTCTTTTCTTGGATCTAAATAATACGAAACCTCGCTTTATGATTCGAAGTTAAAATCCACAAATTTGGAATAATAGTGACTCTTCACGTTTTTCATGCAGTTTGATATTACTTAAATATATTCATTTTAGCAATATTTCGATACTATTTCATGTAGTATCAAGATATGTGATTTGGCCTTCATATCTCAGATTTTTGCATAATATTGCATTTTAAGCAAGTTTTCTTGCATATTGTTTCATACTACACATCATCGAATTTAGCAATATTTTGAAGTTTATCATCCCCTTTTCCTTTATGTGATTTAAGCAAAATATCATCGAATTAGGCAATATTTTGCCGTTTTAACACGTTTTTGTGAATTTTCAGTTTATTGGTATTATTTCATTAAATATACGATAAAAATGATGCAAACACGTAATTGATTAGATAATAAACTTAAATACTTCACCTTTAATCATTTATTTGTTTCTCGTTGAAATACTGAGTAAGATATTGAAAAGGGGAGAAGTTCGGTTTTTATTGCATATATCGACGTTTCAGCCGGAATAGAGCGGTTTTACGTGTACATCTTCCATCGGTAATATAAAAGGAAAATCAGGAACATTTTAGTCATTTCTAATGAAAACACATTGATTTTTATCATTTGTACTGGAAACAACATTGTCATATGTCTTTTCTTGGATCTAAATAATACGAAACCTCGCTTTATGATTCGAAGTTAAAATCCACAAATTTGGAAAAATCGTGACTCTCTTCACGTTTTTCATGTAGTTTGATATTACGTAAATATATTCATTTTTACCAATATTTCGATACTATTTCATGTAGTATCACGATATGTGATTTGGCCTTCATATCTCAGATTTTTGCATAATATTACATTTTAAGCAAGTTTTCTTGCATTTTGTTTCATACTAAACATCATCGAATTTAGCAATATTTTGACGTTTATCATCCCCTTTTCCTTTATGTGATTTAATCAAAATATCATCGAATTAGGCAATATTTTGCCGTTTTTCCACGTTTTTGTGAATTTTCAGTTTATTGGTATTAATTCATTAAATATACGATAAAAATGATGCAAACACGTAATTGATTAGATAATAAACTTAAATACTTCACCTTTAATCATCTATTTGTTTCTCGTTGAAATACTGAGTAAGATATTGAAAAGGGGAGAAGTTCGGTTTTTATTGCATATATCGACGTTTCAGCCGGAATAGAGCGGTTTTACGTGTACATCTTCCATCGGTAATATAAAAGGAAAATCAGGAACATTTTAGTTAATTCTAATGAAAACACATTGATTTTTATCATTTGTACTGGAAACAACATTGTCATATGTCTTTTCTTGGATCTAAATAATACGAAACCTCGCTTTATGATTCGAAGTTAAAATCCACAAATTTGGAAAAATAGTGACTCTCTTCACGCTTTTCATGTAGTTTGATATTTCGTAAATATATTCATTTTTACCAATATTTCGATACTATTTCATGTAGTATCACGATATGTGATTTGGCCTTCATATCTCAGATTTTTGCATAATATTGCATTTTAAGCAAGTTTTCTTGCATTTTGTTTCATACTAAACATCATCGAATTTAGCAATATTTTGACGTTTATCATCCCCTTTTCCTTTATGTGATTTAAACAAAATATCATCGAATTAGGCAATATTTTGCCGTTTTTCCACGTTTTTGTGAATTTTCAGTTTATTGGTATTAATTCATTAAATATACGATAAAAATGATGCAAACACGTAATTGATTAGATAATAAACTTAAATACTTCACCTTTAATCATCAATTTGTTTCTCGTTGAAATACTGAGTAAGATATTGAAAAGGGGAGAAGTTCGGTTTTTATTGCATATATCGACGTTTCATCCGGAATAGAGCGGTTTTACGTGTACATCTTCCATCGGTAATATAAAAGGAAAATCAGGAACATTTTAGTTAATTCTAATGAAAACACATTGATTTTTATAACTTGTATTGGAAACAACATTGTCATATGTCTTTTCTTGGATCTAAATAATACGAAACCTCGCTTTATGATTCGAAGTTAAAATCCACAAATTTGGAATAATAGTGACTCTCTTCACGTTTTTCATGTAGTTTGATATTACTTAAATATATTCATTTTAGCAATATTTCGATACTATTTCATGTAGTATCAAGATATGTGATTTGGCCTTCATATCTCAGATTTTTGCATAATATTGCATTTTAAGCAAGTTTTCTTGCATATTGTTTCATACTACACATCATCGAATTTAGCAATATTTTGAAGTTTATCATCCCCTTTTCCTTTATGTGATTTAAGCAAAATATCATCGAATTAGGCAATATTTTGCCGTTTTAACACGTTTTTGTGAATTTTCAGTTTATTGGTATTATTTCATTAAATATAAGATAAAAATGATGCAAACACGTAATTGATTAGATAATAACCTTAAATACTTCACCTTTAATCATCTATTTGTTTCTCGTTGAAATACTGAGTAGGATATTGAAAAGGGGAGAAGTTCGGTTTTTATTGCATATATCGACGTTTCAGCCGGAATAGAGCGGTTTTACGTGTACATCTTCCAACGGTAATATAAAAGGAAAATCAGGAACATTTTAGTTAATTCTAATGAAAACACATTGATTTTTATTATTTGTACTGGAAACAACATTGTCATATATCTTTTCTTGGATCTAAATAATACGAAACCTCGCTTTATGATTCGAAGTTAAAATCCACAAATTTGGAATAATAGTGAATCTTCACGTTTTTCATGTAGTTTGATATTACTTAAATATATTCATTTTACCAATATTTCGATACTATTTCATGTAGTATCACGATATATGATTTGGCCTTCTTATCTCAGATTTTTGCATAATATTGCATTTTAAGCAAGTTTTCTTGCATTTTGTTTCATACTACACATCATCGAATTTAGTAATATTTTGAAGTTTATCGTCCCCTTTTCCTTTATGTGATTTAAGCAAAATATCATCGAATTAGGCAATATTTTGCCGTTTTAACACGTTTTTGTGAATTTTCAGTTTATTGGTATTAATTCATTAAATATACGATAAAAATGATGCAAACACGTAATTGATTAGATAATAAACTTAAATACTTCACCTTTAATCATCTATTTGTTTCTCGTTGAAATACTGAGTAGGATATTGAAAAGGGGAGAAGTTCGGTTTTTATTGCATATATCGACGTTTCAGCCGGAATAGAGCGGTTTTACGTGTACATCTTCCATCGGTAATATAAACGGAAAATCAGGATCATTTTAGTTAATTCTAATGAAAACACATTGATTTTTATCATTTGTATTGGAAACAACATTGTCATATGTCTTTTCATGGATCTAAATAATACGAAACCTCGCTTTATGATTCGAAGTTAAAATCCACAAATTTAGAATAATAGTGACTCTCTCCACGTTTTTCATGTAGTTTGATATTACGTAAATATATTCATTTTACCAATATTTCGATACTATTTCATGTAGTATCACGATATGTGATTTGGCCTTCATATCTCAGATTTTTGCATAATATTGCATTTTAAGCAAGTTTTCTTGCATTTTGTTTCATACTAAACATCATCGAATTTAGCAATATTTTGACGTTTATCATCCCCTTTTCCTTTATGTGATTTAAACAAAATATCATCGAATTAGGCAATATTTTGCCGTTTTTCCACGTTTTTGTGAATTTTCAGTTTATTGGTAATAATTCATTATATATACGATAAAAATTATGCAAACACGTAATTGATTAGATAATAAACCTAAATACTTCACCTTTAATCATCTATTTGTTTCTCGTTGAAATACTGAGTAAGATATTGAAAAGGGGAGAAGTTCGGTTTTTATTGCATATATCGACGTTTCAGCCGGAATAGAGCGGTTTTACGTGTACATCTTCCATCGGTAATATAAAAGGAAAATCAGGAACATTTTAGTTAATTCAAATGTAAACACATTGATTTTTATCATTTGTATTGGAAACAACATTGTCATATGTCTTTTCTTGGATCTAAAGAATACGAAACCTAGCTCTATGATTCCAAGTTAAAATCCTCAAATTTGGAATAATATTGATTTTTTTCACGTTTTTTATGTAGTTTGATATTACGTAAATATATTCATTTATACCAATATTTCGAAACTATTTCATGTAGTATCACTGTATGTGATTTGGCCTTCATATCTCAGATTTTTGCATAATATTGCATTTTAAGCAAGTTTTCTTGCATTTTGTTTCATACTAAACATCATCGAATTTAGCAATATTTTGAAGTTTATCATCCCCTTTTCCTTTATGTGATTTAAACAAAATATCATCGAATTAGGCAATATTTTGCCGTTTTTAAACGTTTTTGTGAATTTTCAGTTTATTCGGTATAATTCATTAAATATACGATAAACATGATGCAAACACGTAATTGATTAGATAATAAACTTAAATACTTCACCTTTAATCATCTATTTGTTTCTCGTTGAAATACTGAGTAGGATATTGAAAAGGGGAGAAGTTCGGTTTTTATTGCATATATCGACGTTTCAGCCGGAATAGAGCGGTTTTACGTGTACATCTTCCATCGGTAATATAAACGGAAAATCAGGAACCTTTTAGTTAATTCTAATGAATAGACATTGATTTTTATCATTTGTATTGGTAACAACATTGTCATATGTCTTTTCTTGGATCTAAATAATACGAAACCTCGCTTTATGATTCGAAGTTAAAATCCACAAATTTAGAGTAATAGTGACACTTCACGTTTTTCATGTAGTTTGATATTACGTAAATATATTCATTTTTACCAATATTTCGATACTTTTTCATGTAGTATCACGATATGTGATTTGGCCTTCATATCTCAGATTTTTGCATAATATTGCATTTTAAGCAAGTTTTCTTGCATTTTGTTTCATACTAAACATCATCGAATTTAGCAATATTTTGACGTTTATCATCCCCTTTTCCTTTATGTGATTTGAACAAAATATCATCGAATTAGGCAATATTTTGCCGTTTTTCCACGTTTTTGTGAATTTTCAGTTTATTGGGTTTAATTCATTAAATATACGATAAACATGATGCAAACACGTAATTGATTAGATAATAAACTTAAATACTTCACCTTTAATCATCTATTTGTTTCTCGTTGAAATACTGAGTAAGATATTGAAAAGGGGAGAAGTTCGGTTTTTATTGCATATATCGACGTTTCAGCCGGAATAGAGCGGTTTTACGTGTACATCTTCCATCAGTAATATAAACGGAAAATCAGGAACATTTTAGTTAATTCTAATGAAAACACATTGATTTTTATCATTTGTATTGGAAACAACATTGTCATATGTCTTTTCTTGGATCTAAATAATACGAAACCTCGCTTTATGATTCGAAGTTAAAATCCACAAATTTGGAATAATAGTGACTCTTCACGTTTTTCATGTAGTTTGATATTACTTAAATATATTCATTTTAGCAATATTTCGATACTATTTCATGTAGTATCAAGATATGTGATTTGGCCTTCATATCTCAGATTTTTGCATAATATTGCATTTTAAGCAAGTTTTCTTGCATATTGTTTCATACTACACATCATCGAATTTAGCAATATTTTGAAGTTTATCATCCCCTTTTCCTTTATGTGATTTAAGCAAAATATCATCGAATTAGGCAATATTTTGCCGTTTTAACACGTTTTTGTGAATTTTCAGTTTATTGGTATTATTTCATTAAATATACGATAAAAATGATGCAAACACGTAATTGATTAGATAATAAACTTAAATACTTCACCTTTAATCATCTATTTGTTTCTCGTTGAAATACTGAGTAGGATATTGAAAAGGGGAGAAGTTCGGTTTTTATTGCATATATCGACGTTTCAGCCGCAATAGAGCGGTTTTACGTGTACATCTTCCATCGGTAATATAAAAGGAAAATCAGGAACATTTTAGTTAATTCTAATGAAAACACATTGATTTTTATCATTTGTACTGGAAACAACATTGTCATATATCTTTTCTTGGATCTAAATAATACGAAACCTCGCTTTATGATTCGAAGTTAAAATCCACAAATTTAGAGTAATAGTGACACTTCACGTTTTTCATGTAGTTTGATATTACGTAAATATATTCATTTTTACCAATATTTCGATACTATTTCATGTAGTATCACGAAATGTGGTTTGGCCTTCATATCTCAGATTTTCGCATAATATTGCATTTTAAGCAAGTTTTCTTGCATTTTGTTTCATACTAAACATCATCGAATTTAGCAATATTTTGACGTTTATCATCCCCTTTTCCTTTATGTGATTTAATCAAAATATCATCGAATTAGGCAATATTTTGCCGTTTTCCAAGTTTTTGTGAATTTTCAGTTTATTGGTATTAATTCATTAAATATACGATAAACATGATGCAAACACGTAATTGATTTGATAATAAACTTAAATACTTCACCTTTAACCATCTATTTGTTTCTCGTTGAAATACTGAGTAAGATATTGAAAAGGGGAGAAGTTCGGTTTTTATTGCATATATCGACGTTTCAGCCAGAATAGAGCGGTTTTACGTGTACATCTTCCATCAGTAATATAAACGGAAAATCAGGAACATTTTAGTTAATTCTAATGAAAACACATTGATTTTTATCATTTGTATTGGAAACAACATTGTCATATGTCTTTTCATGGATCTAAATAATACGAAACCTCGCTTTATGATTGGAAGTTAAAATCCACAAATTTAGAATAATAGTGACTCTTCACGTTTTTCATGTAGTTTGATATTGCGTAA